>NW_024465393.1:0-1829 GCF_017591425.1 Ochotona curzoniae
GTGTGATAGACCAACCCAGCATGTCTTGCACTCCAGCCTGGCATTTGCACATGCCAGTGTGCAATAGTTTAGCCCA
Source organism: Ochotona curzoniae (assembly GCF_017591425.1). Lineage (NCBI taxonomy): Eukaryota > Metazoa > Chordata > Mammalia > Lagomorpha > Ochotonidae > Ochotona > Ochotona curzoniae. The sequence continues at coordinate 77 of NW_024465393.1, forward strand.
GTCCTGACTGGTCTATCTCACCTCCCCTCTCAAACCACCCTACACACTTCCTGACATGTGGAACTTGCCTGGCCTGAACAACACCCAGGCCTGAAACCCATACTTACCAATTAGAACTAGAACCCCCTGTGGGAGTTTCCTAAGTTCTCCCAGCAGGCCCACCCCTAGACCCAGATCTCACACATGCCAGTGGGTTCTAGGTCCTTACCTGGCATAGTCTCCTCCTTCTGTCCCAGCCTATGTATGAGCTGGTGGATGTTGCATCCTGGCTAGCCCCACACTATATTGGGTGTGCTTGTGGGTGCAGCAGCATAGCCTTTATCCAACACGCATGCCCATGATCTCAGAGATTTCCATGATCATGCCTAGCTTGCCTGTCACTACTACTAACTCATAAGCAAAACAGAGGAAATTGCAATTCTAGAGGGGCCAGTCCATGTACCCCAACAGAATGCAACTCTGGACCTGATTCTCTCATGTGATGGTTTTTCAGGGTCAACGTGACATTTGTGTGCATGTGGGGATGACATCCACTCCTCTGTCTAAGCCACTGAGGAGGCATCTACAAGGATGGTACAAGGGTCTGTACAGGGACAGAAGCCTTGTCAATGTAAGCCTCTCAGAGGCCATTCCTTACCTGAACATGAGCCCCAAGTCTGCACGCACCCCGACCCATGCCATCTTCCAGGCCTCCTCAGTCCCACACCCTGAAGTCCTCATGAGCACACCACCAGGCAGCCCAGGGCCTTGGTGTCACTGGCACCCCAGGCCATCAGACCCGGACCATACCCAGAACCTCCTGGTGCTCTGTTGTGTTGATAGTTGGATGGCTTAAAGTAACCGAGCAATAGAGTTCAGCCTGAAAATTCCAGTAAAGATGGAAGAAGCACAGTGATGGCTTTTGGAAAACCCAGAGATAAAATGAGCTGCCAGGAGCTTGAGGAAGAGTGGGCAGATGGAAGCGGAGACAGGATATGGTCAGGTTGGATACAGACAAGTGGTCCTGGGTTTTCATTTGCTTGCTTCTTCCTCGAGTGTCTCCTGGTCTGTCCCACAAGGCAGATCTGGATTGCAGGTGTGGTGTGGACACAAAACCTGTAGGAGGATCTCTTCTCATAGGGCCTGGAGATTTTTGTTCCACATATGTCAGATGTGTTCTTTGCTATAGCATGAGGTAAAGAAAGCAAAGAACATGCATTTCTTTTTAAAGATTTATTTATTATTTTTTTTTTGAAAGGCAGGCTTACATAGATAGAGACATGGAGAAATATCTTCCACTCCCTTAATGGCCGTAATAGCTTGAGCTGAGCCAATCTGAAGCCAGGAGCCAGGAGCCTCTTCTAGATCTCCCATGTGGGTGCAGGGCTGCAAGGTTTGGGCTGTGCTCCACTGGTTTCCTAGGCCACAAGCAAGGAGCTGGAAGGAAAGTGGAACAAGCTGGGACATGAATCAGCATCCATATGGGATCCCAACAAGTGAAAGGTGAGGATTTTAATCACTAGGCTACCACGCCAAGCCCAAGAACAAGCATTTTTATGAGAAGTTATACAATTTGGTTTTAACAGACTGTCTCCAGATTATCTTGGGAGCCAAATTATAGTTCATTTGATACTGGTTTCTCAGAAAAAAAGAAAATATTCTTTTCTCTGGGAGACAGAGCAATCCTCCACTGCTAAATGTCTGCAATGGCTGGAGCTGAGTGGACATGAAGCAAGGAGCCAGGAGGAGCTGGGGAGTTAAATGTCTCTTAATG
>NW_024465394.1:0-2515 GCF_017591425.1 Ochotona curzoniae
TAGCTCTTTCAGAGTGTTTCCTACATTTTCTTCCAAAGGTTTGAAGGTTTCTGGATGTAGGTTTAGGTCTTTTATCCGTTTACATTTGATCTTAGTGTATGGTGAGAGATGCGGGTCTGTCTTCTGGTTTCTGCAGGCTATCAGCCAGTTGCCCCAACAGTATTTATTCAAGAGACCTCCCCATTTGTAGGGGTTGTTGTCTGTTTTTTGGTCAAAGATTATTTGGTTGTATCTGTGTGGGCTCCCATCTGTTGTTTCTATTCTACTCCATTGGTCCTCTTCTCTATCTCTATGCCAATGCCAAGCTGTTTTGGTGACCACTGCTCTGTAGTATGTCCATAAGTCTGGAACTGTGATTACCCCTAATAACTGCCTATTCTTCAGGATGTTTCTGGCTATTTGTGTTTTTTTGTGTTTCCAGATGAATCTTTGTATCATTTTTTCGAATTCTATGAAGAATGTTTTGGGTATTTTGGGATTGCGTTGAATGTGTATATTGCTTTTTTTAGTATGGACATCTTTATATTGATTTTGCCTATCTAAGAGCATAGGATGTTTCTCCATCGTTTGAGTTCCTCCTCAATTTCTTTCTTAAGCTTACTGTAGTTTTCTTCAAAGAGGTCTCTTACGTTTTTGGTGAGGTTAATTCCTAGGTATCTCATACTCTTCTGTGTTATTTTGAATGGTATTGTGTTGGTAAGATCTTTTTCCAATACGGGACTGTTTGCATACAATATGGCTGTTGTTTCTTGTTCATTTATTTTGTACCCTGCCACTCTACCAAACTCTTGTATAAGTTCTAGCAGTCTCTGCATTGAGTCTCTTGGTTCTTCTATGTAAAGAATCATGTCATCTGAGAATAGTGTGCACTTGACTTCTTCATTTCCCATTTGAATTCCTTTGATTACTTTGTCTTGTCTTATGGCCTCTTTGAGTACCTCTAGGACTATGTTGAATAGTAGCGGTGATAGCAGACATCCTTGTCTTGTTCCAGATCTCAGTGGGAAGGGTTCCAGTTTTCCTCCATTCAGTATAATGCTGGCATTGGGTTTTTAGTATATTGCTTTGATTATGTTGTGGGTTGTTTCTTCTATGCCAACACTGGCTAGGGCTTTTAGCATGAAGTGGTGCTGGATTTTGTCGAAAGCCTTTTCTGCATCTATTGATACTATTATATGATTTTTGTTCTTCAGTTTTTGGATGTGGTGAATTACATTTATGGATTTCCGAATGTTGAACCATCCCTGCATGCCAGGGATGAATCCTACTTGGTCCGAATGAATGATCTTTCTGATGTTTTTTGGGATTCTATTGGCTAGGATTTTGTTGAGCATCCTAGCATCAATGTTCATCAGAGAGATAGGCTTATAGTTCTCCTTCTCTGATGGTTCTCTATCCGGTTTGGGGATTAAGGTGATGTTGGCTTCATAGAATGAATTTGGAAGGGTTACTTCCTTTTCCATTGCTTTGAAGAGTTTGTGGAGAATTGGGGTTAGTTCTGCTTGGAATGTTTTGTAGAATTCTGTAGTGAAACCATCTGGGCCTGGACTTTTCTTCATTGGGAGATCTTTGATTACTGCTTCAATCTTTGCCTTGATTATGGATTTATTTAATTCTTCTGTTGCCTCTGGACTAAGTTTTGGTAAGTGGTGGGAATCCAAGAACCTTTCCATTTCCTGGTGGTCTTCTGATTTGTTGGAATATAGTTGTTCATAGTAGTTTCTGATTATTTTCTTAATGGTTGCGGTGTTAGTTGTTATGTTGCCTTTTTCATCTTTGATGCTGTTAATCTGTTAATTCTCATTTTCTCTTTCTCTCTCCCTTTTTTTTTTTTTTGTCAGTTGGGCCAGTGGGGTGTCTATTTTGTTTATCTTCTCAAAGAACCAGCTTTTTGTTTCATTGATTTTGTGTATAGTTTTTTTTTTATTTCTATCTGGTTTATCTCTTCCTTTGTTTTGATGATTTCTTGTTTCCTTTTGTTTGAAGGGTCATTTTGTTGCTGTTTCTCTAATTTCTGGAGGTGGGTGTTTAATTCCTGTAATTGGTATCTTTCTTGGGCTCTGACATAGGTGCCGATTGCTATGAACTTACCATGCAACACTGCTTTGGCGGTGTCCCACAAGTTCTGGAATGTTGTGTTTGAGTTTTCAATGGTTTCCATATATTTTTTGATCTAGTCCTTTATTTCCTCTCTGACAGACTGTTCATTTAGTAGCATGTTGTTCAGCCTCCAGGTGTTACGTATTTCCTGTGGCATTTTGATTTGTTGATTTCCAATTTCACTCCTTTGTGGTCTGAGAAGGTGCATGGTATACTTCCAATTTTTTTTTAACTTAGTGAAGCTTGCTTTGTGCCCTAACAGGTGGTCAATTCTGGAGAAGGTGCCATGCACTGCTGAGAAAAATGTGAATTCTGTGTCCATGGGGTGGAGGGTTCTGTAAATGTCCACCAGGTCCATTAGTTCTATGGTCTGTATGAGTTCTACTGTTTCTCTGTTAAGTTTCTGTTTCATTGA
>NW_024465395.1:0-1244 GCF_017591425.1 Ochotona curzoniae
AAGAAAACAAAAGAAATCCTAAAGCTAAGATAAAAAATCAGAATGAAGAGATGCAAGAGTCTATGATCTTAAAACTGCATATATTTGTAATGAAAATTCATATTACATAAGAACATTCATATTCTCTGATGATAACATTTATGCTTAAGAATTTTATGGATAATATTTTATACATGCGAACATTATATTGACAAAATATTACATCCAGAAAACCTACAGTGAATGTAAAATTTACTTCTTAATATAAAATTCCAATGGAGGTGAACAGAAAAACATGAGAGCTCATATGTTACATTAAGACAAAACATGAGTGTTTTTTCAGTTAGGAATTAGGAAATCAATGGAAATTAAAATGCTTGAGAATTTCCTTAGCCTGAAGTGTGAAGTGATTCTATCTCTGAATAGTCACCTAAGAACACTGTGACATTGAACTATTTTTTTATTTTTAAGATTTTTTATTTTTACTGGAAAGGCAGAAATAGAGAGGAGAGACAGAGAGCAAGATTTTACATCCATTGGTTCACTCCACAAGAGACCCCAATGCCTGGAGCTAGCCAATTCAAAGCCAGGAGTCTGGAGACTCTTCTGGTTCTCCCACACAGGTGTAGGGTCCCAAGGCTTTGAGCCATCCTTGACTGCTCTCCCAGGCAAAAACCAGGGAGTAGGATGGAAAGTGGGGCTGGCAGGAGTAGAACTGGTGCCCAGAACTACTTTGTAAAAAAAGAGAAACAGATATGATTGCAAATGAGCTTGAGTCATCTCAGTCTATAACATCAGAAAGCAGAGGCAGAGTAGTGTCAGCTTTGTTTTATGACGCTAAATTGTGAGACAGTCCTACGAGCTGCTCTTAGAAGGAGTATTCCTGAATGCTTTCAGAAAGTTCTTTTCAGGCCTGAAAAGAATAATGTAGCATTTGGGGGCAAAGATACAGGCCAGCAGACCTACACTGGAGATCAAGATGGAGAAGACCTCCACTGCCACCATGACCTTCCCCTTGGTACTATGGTACACAGGCAGGAAGGTCACCCACACACTGCAGAACACCAGCATGCTGAAGGTCAGGAACTTGGCTTCATTGAACGTGTCAGGCAGCTTCCTGGCAAGGAAAGCCACAGTGAATGTCCCCAGGGCCAACAAGCCCAGGAACCCCAGAACACAGAAGAAAGCAGTGTTGGAGCCCTCATTGCACAAGAGGATGATGTGTCCATGCTCAGAGTGTGCATCTGTGTCCACAAAGGGAGGAG
>NW_024465396.1:0-13736 GCF_017591425.1 Ochotona curzoniae
AAAATAGAAATTCACAATGCCATGAAGTTAAATGACATGTTACTAGATATGACAATCTCCATTACACAATTACTATACCTTCCCTTAAATGAAGAGCCACAAAATAAAATCAACATCCGAGAGAAAAAAGAAATTAACAACACCAAGAAGTTAAACAACATGCTAGTAAATGTATAACGTGTAGCTGAAGAAGTGAAAATCAAGAACCTTCTTGAAGAAAATGATGCCACTGTATGATCTACGAGTCATTTAATGATCCAATCAGAAGAAAGTGCCCCAAAGAGATGAAACCAACAGAAAACAACAAAACACATGTGATAGAGTCTCCGCTGATCTTTGTTGGAGTGTGTCTCCTCCAGCCAATAAACAGATGGGTTTTGTTTTTTAGTCCAGTCTACTAATCTATGATGTTTGATTGAGCTTAAGCCATTTACATTCAGAGTTAAATATACATAGGTGGTACTTTGGTCCTGCCATTTTAGCAATGGGTACTTCATTGATGTAGTCTTCTGTTGTCATTCTACTGGGATGTTCTTCCCACTTGACTTTGGTTTTGGGTAGGTCCTATTCCTCTTCTCTGTCAAGAGAACATCTTGAAGTATCATTTGTAGGGCAGGTTTGGAAGAGGCAAATTCTTTTAGCTTTTCTTTACCCTGGAAGAATTTTATTTCATTTTCAAAGATGAAAGAAAGCTTTGCTGGGTATGTTATCCTGGGCCGACAATTTTTTTCTTTTAGAATCTGGAATATGTCACTCCATTCTCTTCTTGCATGTAGAGTTTCCTGTGAGAGATCTCCTGTGAGATTAATTGGCATTCCTTTATATGTCAATTGATGTTTTTTTTTTACGTGTGCATTTAAGGATCTTTCCCCTTTATTCAATTGAAGAGAGTTTGATAATTATATGTCTTGGTGAAGATCACTTTTGATCAAGCCTGTTAGGAGTTCTGTGTCCCTCCTGGATCTTGTTTCCCAATTCTTTCTCCAGATTAGGGAAATTTTCCTTGATTATTTCATTAAATACACTTGCAAACTCAGCTTCTCTTTCTGCACCTTCTGGGACTCCCATAACTCTTATATTTGGCCTCTTAATAGTGTCTTTCAATTCTTGAATACTTTTTTGGCCTGATCCAGCTCTGCTTCCAGCTTTTTGTTTGTTTCCCCCTGATGACAGGAGATATCTGCCAATTCTGATATTTTTTCTTCTGCTTGCTTCATTCTATTTTGGAGACTCTCCACTGTACTTGTAATTTGCTCTACTGTGTTCTTCATTTCTGATATACCAGCCTTGATTTGCTTTACTGCTTCTTTAAATTCTTTGAACTCTTGCATGAGCTTCTCATTTTTCACCAGAATCTTCAAAATGAGTCTTATGGATTCTGTGTCCCCCATTTTCTCGATGTCTTCCTCAGTTAACTCAGACGTTGGCATAGGGTTTTGCTCCTTTGCAGGGGAGTGCTCAGTAATATTCATTGTGCCTTTGTCTCTTCTTTTGCTCTTGATCATTGTACTTCTGGTTAGCAGAGTCTTCTTCTTGGGGGCAGGTTTCTAAGCTGTGTCACCCACCAGTCTACAATGAGATTTTACTTATTGCTCTTGGCACACAACTTTTTGCTTGCAGCCACTTGTGCCACAACCTCCAGCAAGTTCCAGATCTGGGTTCTTATGTCAGATATGCACCGTGGTCTCCACAGCCCCAGCTCTTGGCTCACCACTCTCCATGTCCTGTGATACCGTGCTGAGGCTGCACCATTGTCTCTGCAACCTTTCTCCCACTTCCGGTTGGAGTGGGTTTCAGGATTAGAGAGACACCAAGTGTCCTATCTAGTTAGGTTGTTGGTGGCGCTGATCTTGTCCGAACCTGTGGGACGTTAGGTCTGGGTGCCACATGGACCTATTTTGACCAGTACAATGTCACAGTCGGTATTATTTTCCTGTGAGACCTCAGCAAGCTCTTGTGAGCTCAGCACATGCGCATTTCTCTGTTGTCTCCTGCAGTCCCAGTTTGCCAGGTTAGAAATGAGCGCACTCCCTGCTTAGAGCATGCTCAGTGCTTTCCCTTGCCCTTTTCTCCTTATGCAAAATGGCGCCCAATTCAGCTCTAGGGGGCTGACTGGGCTATGAAATTCACTCTGTTCTCACAGTGCCTGAGATTTGCTTCTCTGCTCCTGGTCAAGTCAAATGGACCAGCAGGATGGACAGTACTTTGTCTGGGTTCACCTCCCAAGCTCCCAGTGAAAGTCCCTTCCCACCTGGTTGCTGGTGGAGTTCTGGCTGCTGTTGGAGTTCAGATAGCCATGCTGGAGTATCAGTCACTGCAACACCACACTGCTGTGCCTACTGCTTTCCTGTGTCTGTCAGTCTCCAGATATCCCTCTGCTGCTGTTCTGTCCTTTCCTATTTCCTGAAATATGTCCTCTCTGCTTCATCCTGATTAAATGTTTCTCCATCTGATTAAACGTGTCCTTACCCTATTCTGCCATCTTGATTCTCTCTCTCCCCCTTAAACTCTATTTCTATGCTTGTCACACAGCCATCAGTTTGCTTTCTATTTCCATGTTATTGACTGTGTAAATTATTTCCTATTATTGACACCATGCACTGGATGAACAACAAAGCTGGCCTTCTGTGCTTTAGCATGCTTTTCTCTTGTGTCATCCACATGTTACCAAAATCCCTCACACATTTCATGAGAAATCAACACTTCATTCTATTGATACATTGAGGTGTATTTTGTTCTCCATAAGTGGAGATGGTGTTTGCTGAATCATTTGTTTCATGTTGGCTGCTGTAAACACTGGTGTGTAAACATTGGTTTGAGTGGGTATTGTCAGGTCTCTTGGGTATACGGCTAAAGGTGGAATGGTTAGGTCATAGGTGATTTATATGTCTATTCCTTGGAAAGGATCCAATAATTTGGATACGGGAGCTGTATTTATCATGTCTCTTTCCATCCTCCATGTATGTTGGCTCTGCAGTTCTCTGAATGACCTGTCACTTGTAATGATCTTGCTCTCCATTTGTAAATCTCATGGTATCTTACCTGGTGTATGTGAGGTGCTATCTCAACGTGGCTTTGATGGGTACATCTATGGTTACTGATGATTAGTGGGCTGTATGCTGCTTTTTAGCCACATGTTTATCTCTGTAGAAATATTCAGTTTCTATTCCCATTGTCAGAGGTTTTTCTTCTACTGTTGCTGTTGTTGCTCCTACTTCTAAGCTTATTTTGATGCCAGGCTTTCTCTGGGGTGCTTTGTGGGCATCTCCCATTCTCTGCATGGTGTTTTCTCTTTCATGATGTCATTCATACACAAAGCGTTTTGGTCTGATGCAGTGTGGCCTGTCTGTTTGTTCCTTACAAGCATGTACCTTAAGACAATAAATAAGTGGACATGGAATGTATCGATAGCACTATGTAAAGCTAATATAAATTTCAGGTGTCATAACTGTTTAAGATGAACCCAGGTAATTGAGTAAATCTGCAACTAACTGGATGATGCCTGAATACATTGCTCAGGTGTTTTAAGAGACACATGAGTGTCTTTGTGCAGCACATGATCTTTAATGCCAGATGAGTGCTGATAAACACTTTGAGTTTTGGTTTGTTCTGGAACATCTTCATTTCATCTTCATTTGATGATTTAATGGAGATGATCCACAGTGGCATGAGGCCAGTGGCTACAAAGTGCATAAAAGTTTGATATTTAAAAGATTCATATATTTGTATTGGAACATGGACTTACAAAGAGAAGGACATACAAAGATGTTTCCTTAAATCTGTCATTTTGTATTTTACAATTTGATTTTTTAAAATTGACCAGCACTCTAGAATTCTCTCAGATGCCTTTTATCTCTAAGGTTTTTTGACATCTCTGTTCATTATGGCCTCTTGAGTAGCAACAATAGCAGAAGGAAAAATCTATTTCTCACTTTGTCCTTCCCTCTGAAATGTCTCCTTTCAAATAATAATAAAAAATAAACCTTAAAAATTGAGCTTTGATGGTAATTAGGAAAGGAATGTACTTCTGGAAATTTCCAAACCCTGAAATGGTGTAAGGTCACGGTGTACACCAGAAAAATTTGTGCTGCTGCGCCCTCCCTTTCTGCACATTGAAATATGTCAAGCTGAAACATTCCTGCATGAACTCACCAAACAACCTTCATGATCACCTCAATTATCAAAGTGGTTCCTTGACAAGGTCCTGGCCCAGATCTCGTGCTCATTCCTCCTGGGAGTATTGTTGTTCATAGAGTTGGATGACATGACACCACCAGGGGCTGAGGAGGATGCAGAGCAAACATGTTTTCCATCTTGTGTTTTGACCCCGATGGGATCTTGCACCCGCAGAGCCCCAGGGCCAGAAGGACTCCATATTCCTCAAGGGAATCTGTAATGAGACAGCTGCGGGAGTATTAGACTTGCCCCTCCAGTACACAGGCAGCTCACACACCCAAACACTATATACATGCATCTGTCACACCGTGCCAGTTCCTTGAACCTGCCTCCTAGGCTTTTGCACAACCTCCCAGATGCTTTCTCCACTGTTTCTCCTTCTCATTCTGCAGCTTCCCTGCCTCGTGTGCCGGCTGCCTGGTAACCACAACTGCTTTCATGTCATGGACCGTGGTGATTCCCAGGATGGAGATGTGCTGCTGGCTGCCTTCTTACCACTATGTTTATACTATGTCGAGATAATCCCGAACAATCCTGAAGAACACCTCATGTTCGAATGGTACGTATCCTGTCCTTTATATGTTTCACCTCTCAGGTCCTGCTGGTTACCTGTCAGGGCCCTGGAAGCAGTGAGGTGAATATAGTCCCTGTCCCTAGGCAACTAACACTGGACTCCTGCCCCAAACCTTGGGGATGTTGGCTGCAGTCTGATGAACACAGCACCCTTGGTCTGTGTCTCTGAGGTGTTGGGGAAGAAGATCTGTGTGTTTCAGGAGGAACAACAATGCTAGTTGCACCTCCTGTGTTCCATACTCCACGGTCCTCAGCCCAGGGCTCTCCATGCCCTGCATTAGCACACAGATGCTCTTAGTCACACAGTTCCTCCACATTGTCTGCATCAATCTTCACTTAGCACGACACACTGGGAGAGTCCCTGTGTGTTCCCTGGACTGGGGGATGAGTGCTATTTGCTCAGGTGATAGCTGAGAGCACACATGGAAAATAGGAATGTCATTGCTGGCTGGTGCATTTGCAGTCTCCGTCCTCTATTTACACAGGAGAATACTGGCTACACTGCCATGAGTGGACTCAGAAATATAGAGAACCCAACCCATACAGGAAAACCAAATCAGACAGGCAATGGTCAAGTAAGACCTTGCCTCTCACCTTTCACAGCAGTACAACATGGGCAGAAGTTCAGCAAAAGAAGGTTTCCACAGTCCTAGGGAGCAGCTAATGTGTTTCTGGTCCCACGATACTTGCCATCCGACAGAGGTCAGGGGAACTCCACCTCTGCCAGCCAAAACCCTGAGCTGTGTTGAGGGGAGAGAGGAATGCTGAGTGCCTACTTCCATGGAGTAGAGTGGAACACTGCAACACCCCCGGAAACCAAGTTCCCAGGCCATGCACACTTTGGGTGGAGAATGCTCCCTGGCACAGAGTGCTCTCGGGCATCAGGAAACTGAATCTCTTCTCATCTTGCTCTGGGAAGAAGGTTTCCCAGCTGGCCAGCAGTCAGGGACAGTGCTGCCTGCTAAACCATCCTTACCCAGTGCCCACTGCAGCATAGGGTCTGTCATGTGTGGTCTCCACATGGAACCCCCCAATGTTTTTATGGCATCCTCCTGCAGGAAAGGTAAGTAAGATATCTCTATATCTAGTCCTGTGGAATCTCTCAGTATCCTGTTTTCATTTCAGGCTCTTGGTATAGTTTTGGGAAACTCACAGGCATTTATTTTCAAGGTGAAAGAACTGATTCTTCCATTATTGTGAAAGATGTAGACCCAGGGACAATACATACAGTCATAGATTTATTATAAAGGAAACAAGAGCAATCTCCCTCAACATATTGCACATGAATGGCCTTGAGCGAGCTATGCCATGTGACCAATGTGTTAATCCTGAGGAGGACGTGGGTGCTCTGTGCAATCCAGTGTTGGAATGGGACTGCAGCACTTTCAGAAAATGCCCAATCACCCTTACTCTGCCTCAATGGCTCTGCTGTTCCTCTGCATACCAGGACTGAATGCCAATGGGGAATCTCTAATCTAACATGCTGCTGGGCCAAGTACACTGGTGGGAGAACTAAGGGCTCTTGTTGGGAAGCCTATTAGTTTAGTGCCTTCAAGCCACCGTACGTGGTTGCAGAGCCCACTCACTGGTCTAGCAGGGCATTTGTTGAGCCCCCTGCTCAGCACTCATAATACCTTCACTTCTAATTTCCATGTAATAGTACTCTGCCCAGCAGGGTAATGTGACATTTCTCATGAGACAACAGGGGCAGCAGGAACTGCAGCCAGAACATTGCTTCTTCTGTTCTGTTCCAGATATGGGTAGATTGATGATGTGGTCCTGCACTGGTCTCACAATGCGTATGGGCAGGTGTCTAGTCAGCAGGCCCAGTGAGCACATGGAGGCCACATGAACAAACTGTGTGTAACCTGTTCCATGATCTGAATCTGTAACCCAGCAAATGTGTGTGTACAGATACTGCTGCCTGCTTTATGTTCTGGATGTTTCCAGATACAGGGAAATGATTCTGTTGTCACTGTTGCTGTTGAACCTGTTTATTATAAAATAACATAAACTGTCTATACTGTACTGTTCTAGTTGGTTAGACACTAGCCCCATGTGGCTCAAAAATTTAAGTCATAGAAAACTAACCAAGTTCATTTTCATATCTGTGCCAGCCACATTCTGAAGGAAATTCCTTTGTAGCACAGAATGACATGTTCTCTGTTTGTGTGAAAGTCAGACAGGACAAGAGTCCAGAAAGCTCTCTCGTCAGTTGGCTCACCTACCACATTGCTGCAAATGTGGGGGCTGTGCCAGGGAAAAGCCATAAGCCAGGACACAAGTCATTTCTCCAACATGGGAGGCAGGGACGCAGCCACTTGCAATGTCCCCTGTGGCCACTCAGGAAGGTGCATTCTGGAACAGAATCCGAGCCCGACCCCAGATGCTGCAGTGATGGGTCCGAGCTTCAAAGCAGCATGTTCACACTCACACCCATTTCCTTCCACTAAAAGACCTTTGCTTGGACCTGTGCTCCTCGGACGACCACCTCTTGTTTCTACCAATTGCTCAAGGTGCTAAATTTGTCCAAATGTCCACAACCAAGAATGACAAGTCATAATCCTTCAAGCCTCCACATTGAATGAGAAATGGATTTGCTTTTCCCTCTTGGTCCTTCCCTTTTAAGCTAATAGGAGTTAAAATTTCAACTGGAACGTGATGGTAGGAGGTTGTTTGCCTCTCTGTGCAATGGCACAAACATAAAGTTCTCAGGCCAGAGCTGTACTCTATATTTGTGTTGATTTCTTTCTATTTCAGACTATTTCCTGAAATTGCTTTGACTGTTCATCCTGAAGGACTGAGATGGCAGGGGTGCAGGCTTTGGCCCTCTGATTTCAAGTGCTGTAGATTTGCACCTCCTCGTGGAGGGGAAGGCTGTCACCATCCAACTACTTACTTTTTTCTGCTTCTCTAAGATTTTGCTGTTTTCCACTTAGGAAAGAAAAATTCATAAAGGGGGAAAGAGAAAGGGAAAACTCTCCCATCAGCATATAGAAGAATCACTCCCCAGTATCCACAATAGCCAGGACCACGCTGGAAGCCACAAACTTCTTCCATATTTCCCAAGTGGGTACTGGGTCCCAAGGGCTTAAAGCAAAATCCTCTCCTGCTTTCCAGGGCATAAGCAGGGAGCAGAACTAGAAGTCTATTAGAGAATTCAAAAATAAGAATCCATATACAATTACTAGGTGACACACAGAGGCTTAGCCTAATACACTATGGTGCCAAACCATACAATCCCAGGTTTAATGCAGGTAATCCAGTGTGAACTCTTGTCCCACTGTGAGGGAGCAGTTGGGTCTATGAATCTTTGCGCCCCTACACAAGCTGTCTCAGAAGTGATTGTCCTCTCCATTCATTAAGCTCTCTTCATCAGAGGAATCCTTTGTGGGGAAGGGAGGGAATGTTCATGCTTGTCCTGTAGTTGACATTAGACATCAAACGTGAGAACTTGGTAGAGGCAGCTGTTTCCCAATAGAAACAGAGATGACCAGATGTGCTTTCAGAGTGAAGATCAGCCCTGTAACAGCACACACAGCCTTATAACAGCACACCTTAGTCAGTGTGGCCAAGCCACATAGCTTTGTTTTGCAGAACTGTGACGGCAGCCAGGCTAGGGCTGAGGCACCAGCAGTGTGCCTGTGTGCTGTGGAGAGCACATTGCTCATGCAGTGTGCTCAGCAGATGGAGGAATGCAGCATTGTCATGTGGACAATTCAGCCCATTTCTAGGATCCCCAAAGAATGAACTCCTGCCAGGCAAACCACCTCCATGACATCAGCTGATCTCCCACAGTGAGTACTGTGTGGCCAAGGCTGGGACAGCCCTGGAGTTGCTCCAAGAAGTGGTCATGATGACCATCAGGGTGGCCGTGAGTACCATTAGCTGGGCATCTTAGCCCCAAGCATGTGATGACCCTCAGGCTCGGCCCCTTCTCCCTAATGATCTCTTTTGCCCTATGTGCAGCTTTCAGTCCAAGAACTTCCAGTACGTGCTGGCCCTGATGTTTGCTATTGAGGAGATCAACAGGAACCCCCACCTCCTGCCCAACCACACTCTAGGATTTGATCTCTTCAATGTCATGCACAGCAATGTGAGGATGCTGAAGAATGCACTCATGTGGCTGACAGGGATAAACACAATCATCCCTAACTACACATGCAGGAGAGGGGCCAAGGCTGTGGCGGTTCTATCAGAGACTGGAATTTCCATCCAGATGGGGATGCTGCTGGAACTGTACAGAATCCCACAGGTGAGGGTGCATGGGACACAGAGAAAACTGAACCCATTCCACTGTGATGCACTTTTCAGAACAACAGGGTATCGTGGGATGGGGTATACACATAAGCCACAATGGGTGCTCTGAGCAGGAGTGTGCAGGATCCCCAGGATCCACTTAGGCAGCACAGAGCCCAACTGAGAAGGAGCTAGAGGGCTTCTCTGGATGTATGCTTCTGATGGCTGTTGATCCAGAAAGGTAGCCAGCAGACAGAAGATGAAAACGTGAGCTATTCTCATCTTTCGAAACACTCTTGCCAGTGTAACATCTGCTACATCAGTGTGGTGTGTTTCAGCAGTGCTGTCACTCACATGCTGTGCAATTTCCTCTCCTCAGCTCACACTGGGTCCTTTGGATCCTCTTCTGAGTGACAGCAGCTTGTTTCCCTCTGTCTATCAGATGGCCCCAAAGGACACTTCTCTGGCCCTCGCCATGGTCTCCCTGATGCTGCACTTTGGCTGGACGTGGGTGGGGCTGCTTGTCTCCGAACACCAGAAGGGTGTGGTGTTTCTGTCCGATTTGAGAGCAGAGATGCATGAGCATGGCCTCTGCCTGGCCTTTGTGGAGCTGATACCAGTCAACTACCACTTTGTTCCCTCAGTAGAGTTAAAACAGCCAACCCGCATCATGATGTCCTCAGCCAATGTGGTTGTTCTGTTTGGTGACACAGAATCATTTACCAACCTGATATTGGTGCTGACAAAGTCGCTGATCACATGGAAGGTCTGGGTCACTACCTCCCACTTGGACTTTGCCACCAGTATGCAAAACTTCCTGCTGCATTCCTTCCACGGTGCCCTCGTCTTCACTACGCAAAACAGAGAGATCTCTGGTTTCAGACCCTTCCTGCAAACAGCAACTCCTGCCAAGTATCCAGAAAACATTTACCTTGCCCTGTTCTGGCCTCTGGCCTTTAACTGCTCCATTTCCGATGCTGACTGTAGGAGACTGCAAGGTTGTCCCCCAAATGCCTCCCTGGAGTGGCTGTCCTGGCAGGATTTTGACATGACAATGAGTGAAGGGAGCTACCACATATACAATGCTGTGCATGCTGTGGCCCACTCTTTACACAAGATGCATGAACATGCATCAGAAGTGCAGCCATCAGGGCCTGATGGGACTACAATGATTCCCCACTGGCAGGTATGCTGTGTTCCTGGACTGACAGGTCGTCCAGCTGATGTGTTTCCCTGGTGTGGTCCTGAATGTGGGAGGATCTCCTCACGGAGGACCCTGGTTCCAACATACAAGGAACCCTGCATGTGTACATTGTCTGGGAGGTAAAGGAATAGTTGGTCAGGGGTTTCCATCATCACCCATGTACCATGGACCAAGGAGAAGATGCTGGTTCAGTACAAGGGCTGTCTTGCAAAGAGCTGACTCCAGTCCACTCTGTGTTGACATAGCTGGTACCAGGATTGTATTATGAATTGCTCAAATTAGGCAGTCGAGGATTGAGCTCTGTCAGTGTCCAGTGGAGCTGAGGGCTCTAGTGCCCAGTGGGCATGAATGCTCTCTTACCCGCTCACATTGGGTGATGAGTCAATTCCTTTTGATGACCATTGATTGTTACACACTGGTACATTGAGTAAATCAGCCAACGTGAATAGATGCCTAGACTTCACAAATAAAAACCTTCAAAACCAGCCACCTGCTGCTGTGTGATGGGTCATGTTTTTGTCATTTTCTTTCTGTTTGATTGGGGAGTGGCAATGATTGAATGGAATTCTCTGTGTTCTTTCCTTTGTGTGATGCAGTTCATGGGGAGGCAGTGGTCACAGAGGCTTTGTCCTCCTTCGGTCTTGAGTATTCACATCTGGTCCATTTTCTCATAGGATGATGTGATTCTTTCAGGAGGTGCATCCCTTTCTCAAAAGCCTCCAGTTTACAAATCCTGCTGGTGACCCTGTGAACCTGGAACAGAAAAGAAAGCTGGCTGCAGCATATGACATTCTGAATTTCTGCAATTTTCCCCAAGGACTTGGCCATACCGTGAAAGTGGGACATTTCTCCCCCTATGATCCACCAGGCCAACAGTTGTCTCTCTCTGAGGAGCTGATAGAGTGGGCCACTGGGATCACACAGGTGAGTTCATCATGCGACTCTATCTGCAAATTGACAACATCAGGATGCAGCCTTGTGCCCCATGGCCTCAGAATTACGTTTTGCAGCCTAAACCACTCCCTCTTCACTTCAGTGTGTTTGCATGTTCTCATTCTCTCAAGATCAAGAAAGTATACACAACTGTTCCCTGTGTGTTTTGAATCTATTTCCCATCCTCTAGGCATACACAATATGGCATACACATAATGTAATGGAAATCTGGTATTTACAAATGAAATTTCCTCATCTCCCAAACTCTAACGTGTCTCCTAGGAAGTGTGTTTTCCTGACCAGCTCCACATATGACCAACAGATGTGTCATTTTCCTTAGCCCCCACAATCAGTGTGCAGCACTAGCTGTGGTCATGGGTTCCGGAGAACCACTCGGGAGGGAGCGCCCACCTGCTGTTTTGGCTGCACCCTCTGTCTAGACAATGAGATTGCCAATGAGACTGGTAAGTGCAAATCCTCCTCACAGAGAAATTCCACAACTCTCTTTGCTGTTCTTTCGGTTCCTTCAAAAAATTATCAATATGTGGGATGATGCTTGGGAGGAAATTCTGCCTACCTTCAGAAAACAATTGCTTTTCATAATTATGAATAGTACCTCTACTCCAGTAACTCTGCCTGTTGAATTGTCTTTCATGTGTTAGCAGGAACACAAACAGGAGATTGAATGACACAGGAAGCATGATGCAGGTGACATACAGGCTGACATATGGCATAAAATATGAATAGAACATCATGTATGGAAGGGGCAGACAGACCACTAAGATGCACTAAATGTACATAACAATGTAGATCAGTGATAGAGAATTCAGCAAAGACCCTAGAGAGAGGATGTGAAGCAGAAGGAAAATCTGAGACAGAGTCTAATGAGTAGTGTCAGCTGGATTCTTATGCAAAATTAGCAATCAGAGATATGATATATCCAGAGGAAGTGATGAGGTTACTGCCTATGTCTGTGTCTGTGTTGTGTGTGTGCATCTGCACATCTGCATAAGTCATAAAAACGTGAGTGTGTGTGTGTGTGTGTGTGTGACCATGCAGACTCAGTTTCTATTCATGCAGAAATTTTCAGGGATCTCTAGTAATTCTATCAAATGTCAGTTTGAAATCATACATATAGATTTGTTCAACACACTGAAAAATCAACATGAAATTGAAAAGCTGCAGACAAACACGCCAGTAGGGGCGCAGGTGATTTACAGGTGGAATGTGATTCCAGCACAAGTTCCAGTGTGTTCTCTGAGGGAAACATGTTAGGGTAGGCTGACCTGAGTCCCTTTTCTTTGTCTGGAAGGTGGCCAGTTGCCTTAACCACAGTGGTTTTCCATCAGTGTTGGTCCCTTTTCATGTTGTAACCCAAGTCATCCCTTGGGAGATGCTCTGCTTTGAAAGACACATGGTTTAGAGAAAACGAATAAAATCCACCTTGTCAGTAACAGAGAACAGGATTTTTACTTTACTCTGCTTTGCACCCATTTTCCCCACAGAGATTTCTAGTGCATTTCTTCATGTATTTGTTCCAACACCTGGTCAGGAGCTTTCAGCAACTTACAGAGAGCACCACCCCTCAACAGCACATCATATTAGGACATGGGTGGTTGGTTGAGGAGGCTATGAGAGAAGGGAGGGAAGTGTACTGTTAAAAGTAAGGCAGGGGGAGGCAGCCTGCTCTTGCCACACATGAGGACGCAACAAGAGTGTACCGTGTGTAAGAACATGGGACCATTGAACTCCAGTAACTTCCCTTTCAAATTGGAAGACCATCACCAAAGAATTTACAGAGCTAATAGTGAATATGTCCAGAGAATTCTTTGTAAAGCAGCATGAACTGAATCAGCAGACCTCGTGGTAGTGTGAAAATGCACAATGTTCTCATGAGCACAGGGGCTGCCTAGTGGGATGAAGGAATGACTGATTCCCAAACAATGGGGAAGGTGGGCATTATTAATAGGCCACGGCTTGCATATCTTTCATGGAAATGCTATGTCTCTTTAATGAGACTAGGACACGTACTCAAACAGGTCTCAGAGAGGGGTCTGAGTCTCAGAGAATTGCATGTGGGATGATGGCATCTCTCCTTACTCATCAGATATGGACCAGTGTGTGGCATGTCCTGATCACCAGTATGCCAACGCAGAGCATGACCGATGCCTGGACAAGAAAGTGACATTTCTGGCTTTCAAAGATCCCCTGGGAATGGCCCTGGCCTGCACAGCTCTGTCATTCTCCATCCTCACAGCTGCCATCCTAGGGGTCTTTGTGAAGCACCAAGACACACCCATCGTCAAGGCCAATAACCGCACCCTCAGCTACATCCTACTCATTGCCCTCCTCCTCTGCTTCCTCTGCTCCTTCCTCTTTATTGGGCGTCCCAACACAGTCACCTGCCTGCTAAGACAAATCACCTTTGCCCTTGTGTTCACAGTGGCTGTTTCTGCTGTACTGGCAAAAACCATCACTGTGGTTCTGGCCTTCAAGGCCATGAAACCTGGAAGGACAATGACGCGATTGCTGTTGTCAGCAGCCCCAAATTCTGTCATTCCCATCTGCTTCTTCATCCAACTGACTGTCTGTGGCATCTGGCTGGGAGTCT
>NW_024465397.1:0-101720 GCF_017591425.1 Ochotona curzoniae
CAATTCAAGATAACCAAATGTATGTATCCCCACAGATGCACATCTGCCAGTCTCAAGCTTTACTAATTTTAAAAGGATAAAAGCTTAAACCATCATTTGAAAGCTAAGTTATTCTCATTTCTAGTCCATTCTATAGCTTTGTGCAGGTGAGAAGTGACACTTTTTGTGTGTGAACACAGAGTGAAATAAGAAATAGCGAACAAATGAAACATGCAATGAGATATTCCAAAAAAATATTTAGCTTTTACGATCCTAGGTGTCTGAGCTTGAAATGGAAACATGGTTGGAGGGACACATGCTTGGACTTAAGATTTGAGTTCCATCCACTGTGACTGCAGAAGCAGCACCTGTTCACCTACGTGTGCGTTGCTCAGGAGAGCCAAGGAGTAGTTTTTAGTTGCTTTTGGTTCCACCCATATAGCATCTGATTTCCCTCTTCTGCTATTCACAAATGTGCTGCTTCACTTGGATACGTCCTGTATGAAATGGAATTGGTAAGGCTTGTATGTGACAATAGGGGCATGGTATATCTGCCAGAGATGATTCTGTGATCTTGTACAAACTCAGTATATTTTTCTAGTGTTAGTAAATGGTAGTGTTTGTGTGTGTGTGTGTGTGTGTGTGTGTGTGTGCACTGTTTAATGTGCAGCACAGCTGAGCAAGAACAGGCATGGTTGCTAGCTTTGCTGCTGTCTGAGAGAGTAGACAGTGTCATAGGAAGTACACATGACTCTCAAATCATGCAGCTCTGAAAGCCTGCAGATATTGTGAATGTGGCGACATAAGAGAAAGGCTACCTCAGAAACTTAATTCTCTCAAATTGCAAGCATTTTCTTTAGTCTCGTCTAGTCCCAGGGCTGGTGAAGATAGGTGTCCTGTGAGTGTGTGAAAGGTATTCAAGGGATTAGTCAGTAACAGGTTAGGCCTGAAAATCTGTTTGCAAGGGGGATGTTATAAGATGTACCCATGTAATGAGACAACAGAAAGGAAAAGAGGCACAGGGCATGAGAAGTATAGTTAAAAGAACAGTTTAAAAAAAGGAGAGAGAGCCATAGATTTCAGTGTCCTGAGTGGTTGATGATGTGTTCCATCCTTCCATTGCGAGTGCAGAAGCAGCACTTGTTCCCCTATGCGTGCATTGCTCAGAAGAACCAAGGACTTGGTGCCAGTTGCTTTTGGTTTCATCCATATAGCATCTGATTTCCCTCTTCTGATAATAAATCTTGGCCCCCTGCCAGATAATGTACCGATAAGAATATTAGGAGGAATGTGAGATAAGGTCTGTGCTAAAAAGGATGCAGAAACATGTATCAAATTGTTGCTGAAGAACACAAAGAGTAAATGGAACTCAGTGATTGGATGTTACAGTTTGCATCCTTCAGGTCCTAGATGATTTTGCTTTCTGCATCAAGCACATAGTGATGTGCCTGTGGGGAGGGCAGAAGGAGAGGTAGTGAAGGCTAGAACAGAGAGCAGTGTCTGTTCTGGGGCATGAGCTTTTGCACCAGGTGTTCAAGTGCACATGAAATGAAATGGTCCTAAGGTAGAGGGCTCAATGGGAAGATAAACAAGGATATCCTAAATGTTCAGTGAGGTGAGCAGTCTCCATCCCAAATTCCTGCTGAGCTGTTACCAGGATTCTGAAATGTAAAGTTCACTTCCCATGATCTTCATCTATGTCCTATATGTCCTGGTCTGTCTCCACAAGACAGTCTCTAAGATGTCATCAATGGTGCCATGGCCTCCTGAGGGGTTGGCAGGCAGATACCTCAGGAGGATGTATTTTCACAGTACCTAGGGGCTTCGAATGCCTGGATATTCTCCTTCCTGTTGGCATCACAGTTTCACCAATGAGTTGGGGATTTGCAACGAAGGATCTTTTGCTTCTTTCTGGAGAGCAGCCCTCACATGATGCTGTCAGGGTGTGAAGAAGGCTGTCTTAGGTAGTAACAGTCACCTTTGATGCAGGCAAGTGAACCTGTGGCACTACAAGAAAATCAAAACAAGGAAGACTATCAGTTCTCTGAGGAAGGCAGTCTAAGATATTGACATGACTAGGACTTAGTCTCTTTCAGAATCCCCAGCATGATCAAGGAATTCAAGACTCTTTTTCCCCATTCTATCAACAGCATTCAGAATATGGATCAAAAGCTCCTTGTTTGACAACCAGCTAACCCAATACACATTTGTTGCAGTACAAAGCTGGTTTTGCAAACTCTTTGCAGTGGTGTTTGCATTCCAAGTGTCTTTGCTGCTGTTTCATAACAGAATACTTCATTCTGTAACAGAAAGTATCTATAAGCATTGTGAGGATGAATACATGTGCCCCCACCCCCAGGATGAAAATCATGAACAAAGCTGCCTGGCAAAGAGCCCCTGTGCCTCTCTGTCCTCTGACCCCTGCCCACCCTGAGGAAAGAAGCTTCATTCCTCAATCTTAGCTTATGTCATGGAAAGTTTCTCCAAGAAACAAAGATCCTACTTGTGCTGGGTCTTGAAGGGGTCATAGTTTCTTATTCAGCTGCTCCTGGGCATGAACATCTGAGAACAGAGCCTGAGGCCTTACCTTCAGGAAAGGGGTTGCCCCATCCTTGGTGCACACATGCACGCTTCCTCAGGGTCAGAGAGCCCTCTCGTCTGTCTTGCTCTTCACAGAATTGAGCCAAGGACTGTTGCTAAAGCAGGTGTGCCTACTCCAAATATTGCATCCTTTAAGAAAGAGAGTGCAGGCTGCTCTGTTTTGCTGAGCTGCTAAAATAGCCTTTGCTGCAACTCCCTGGCAGGACCTGGACAGGACACTGGCCCTAGTGTTGTCAACCAAGCAGATATCCTATTGATCCCACTTGTCTCAAACCATGACTGCTGAGTGTTTGGGGATGCTTTCCTACCTGTTAACTCTCACCTGTTTTAATTGCAGATGACAGCAGTCTGTATTTCCCGAGTGTGAGTTTCCTCTCACCTGGGCTGGTGGTAACATCAGGGTGTTTGTTACTGTTGGGAGGGCATAATGTCTTCATGTTAGGGTCTGCCTACCTTTCTTTCTCTCTGTAGAGAATTGCACATGGCATCTGCCAGGGTTCCATGGTCCTGTGGGTCACTAGCTGGTGGGTTTGTGCAATGAAAAGCAGGTCTTCCAGCTGCTTGGAGTGGATGCAGCTGTGTCAGCACAGTGAAGCTACTGCCTGTCCTCTTTCTCACAGGCTGAAAGCACTTTGCTTATTTGCTTGATGTTTTCCTCATGTAGAAACATTTCTGCCTTGCATACATAGGTGTACTCTGCCTGGTTTTTCTGTGTTCTCCTTTTCTTTGTCTTCTTGTTTATTCTTTTTTTGATTTCATCCAGGCAAAGGCCAGATGAAAAATGCGGCAACTGAAGCCCTCCTTGATTCCATTCTTTACATGTTCCTCCAGGATGTCCAGGCTGGGGAACACTCGGCAGCAGGCCATGCATTGAAAGCCATGCTCTGGCCACAAGAGCCACTCAGGGGTCTTTATTCTGGGCTTCTCCTCCAGGGCTAGAAGCTCTGCTGGGCCCTCAGCCTTGAAATCATCTTCATCTGTGGTGTCACAGCTGGCCTCATTGTCGATGATCATATCTTCTGTAATCACAGAAGAAGAGCTGGCCTCCGAAGGGACTTTGCCAATGCAGCTCAGTTCTTGCACTCTTGCCCTCTTCTTGGGAGGCAACAAGCCTTCCTGTGTGTTATATACAGTGTTGGCCTCTCTCTGCCTTTTGACATACATGTAATAGATTTTCATGGCCCGCTCCTTTCTCATATGTAATGCATCTGAGCAGGGCTCATTGGCTAAGTGCACATGAAAGCACATATCATTCCAGGTAGTGGAGCTCTTCTGTCCCACATCCTGGGGTAAAGGCTTGTCAGAGGGTCTAACACCGAGATCTTCCTTCTGGCTTTGATGCATTTCTAAGAAGGAAAGTTTCAACCATTAGAAAACGTGATTAAGTTTGCATAAAGATGTAGTGTTTCTGGGGCACTCTGAGTATCCCTGCGCATGGGATGTGTGTGATGGGTGCGTGCACAAATGTGATTCTACACTTACAGATGTCTTCAAATGATATGTCCTGTATGAAATGGAATTGGTAAGGCTTGTATGTGACAATAGGGGCATGGTATATCTGCCAGAGATGATTCTGTGATCTTGTACAAACTCAGTATATTTTTCTAGTGTTAGTAAATGGTAGTGTGTATGTGTGTGCACTGTTTAATGTGCAGCACAGCTGAGCAAGAACAGGCATGGTTGTTAGCTTTGCTGCTGTCTGAGAGAGTAGACAGTGTCATAGGAAGTACACATGACTCTCAATCCATGCAGCTCTGAAAGCCTGCAGATATTGTGAATGTGGCGACATAAGAGAAAGGCTACCTCAGAAACTTAATTCTCTCAAATTGCAAGCATTTTCTTTAGTCTCGTCTAGTCCCAGGGCTGGTGAAGATAGGTGTCCTGTGAGTGTATGAAAGGTATTCAAGGGATTAGTCAGTAACAGGTTAGGCCTGAAAGTCTGTTTGCAAGGGGGATGATATAAGATGTACCCATGTAATGAGTCTACAGAAAGAATAAGAGTCGCAGGGCATGAGAAGTGTCATGAAAAGAACAGCTAAAGGAAAGGAGAAATCGTCATCTTGGTCTGAGCTGATGTAGAGATCTCTGAACATGAGTGTGTGCCAGTCTGCATGGGGAAATTCCAGCCAAGTTTCCATACACCTGTTGGCACTCTCAGCCAATGCAGCCAGCTCTCCCAGGGCTCACTTGGTACAATGCTGTGCTGAAGGACTGTGCTCTTTCTTGGGAACACATTGTCTGTTTGTCCCACCCCAAGGCTTCAGTCTTACTCTTTCCTGAAGTTCTTTTGTGTAACTGAAGTAAGTGTGAGGTAATTAGGGGGTGTCCAGGATATTAACTGAATAGCCTATGTTTGTTCAGACATTCCATTTGCATCTGCCTTACCTTCTTCATCAGAATTTCTGGATGTGCTTGAAGAGGAGACTGATTTGGAGCTGGAATCACTGTCTCCTGGTGCCTGGCTGCGGGTTTCAATCTCCACGACCTCACATGGCTCAGGCACATCTTGTGGAAGCAGCTGGAAGTCTGAGAAGGAAATTACAAGAAAACACATTGTGTCATGGCTTAACTGTGTCTATTCTAAAAGGAGCATACTAAGTGGCTGTTTTGCTTCAGGCATTACTGTCTCCTCCCTGTCCACCACCCATCATGGGACTTGCTCTCACACTTAGCTGAACCATATTGCAAATTGCTACCGATAGAGAAGTTGTTAAAATTGTGTATGTGGTAGACATCCGTAGGATTGAGTATCTGTTATGTGACATTGCTGAGGATGTTGACAGAATATTGAAAAGTGGGAAGCTTGCCCAAACAGAAGATGAAGTCAGTTAATAAAGTCTGATATCCATGATGAGCTTCCTTTTCCTTGGGAGAAATGGTGTATGGGAAAGCCATGGAGTACACGCTTTGTAGTAATTACTCCTACTTAATTTGAAAGAGCAAATTAACAGGAGGAGAAATTGGGTTCCTGGGGAGAAGCAGTAGAACATGTGGGCAGGTGTTCAGTTTGCTGGGGAGGTTACGATCACATCAAATGTGGTGACTCTGTACTGAGGGGCTGTGTCCTATTCCTAGAGGAATGTCCGCTATTTGTCCTTCCCTCAAGACATCAATATTAGCCTTTCTTTGGGAAGCAGTTGCACATATTTGAGGGAAAGTGAAGCCAATCATGGTTGGGCTATGTAGTTCACTTGAACTTGATGACCAAGTGCACACATTGCTTTTTATTTAATCTACTATTGTCAGTACAAGAGCACTTATTTGTAGAGGTGTTTTAGTATTCAATCTCATACCTACTAAGCTCTTTGCACAGAGTTGGTTCCTGGTCTTCATTCCTCTGAATGTATTTTTGCTGAACAGATTTACTCCACTAATGGTTCTACATTTTTCTCGTCACCTTAATCTTAAAAAATGTAGATAACCCTCTTGACAGTACTACAGTTCATCTTGGAAACTGCACCTTATACATATATTGCTGTCATTGAGTTTCTCTGAGAAATGTTGATCAACTTAGTGGCTACAGATCTGCTCTCCCTCCCGTTGCCCTGATTTATCTGAGCATCCTGCCTCCTTACCAACATCATAAGGCGTGCACACACTGGAGTCACGGGTGTAGCACTGCAACTTGCCAGATGGATCTTCTTCCTCTTGGACCAGGATCTTGTCATCCAAAACGCTCCCAGGTGGTGACTCCCTCTTCTGTAAATCTGTGATTGATGGAGAATGGAATAACAGTCATTCGATGAACAATGTGTTTCTTTCATTTCTTTAACTTATACATTTTCTCAATATCACATGCTAAATGTTGAGAACAGGCATGCCTATTAGTTCAGAAAATAAAGTCTATATACTGTTGAAAACCTTAGCACTCCTATTACAGAAGCATTTCTCCTGTTTTGGGATGTTGGAGTGACTCAGCTCTGATGGCTTATAAAGTATCATATGGAGGAAATGTGCCCACTTGACCCGCACATAAACCCTGAATTCTTATAGAGAAAAGAAATAGATCAATCATGTATAAATTATCATTGCCTAATTTCTAATGGCATTTTTGAGAGTCAAATAATCACAATGGGTAGACAGCATGTAAACAAATATATTCAATATCACACTTCTGTCCCTCTTACTCATGCATCTTATGCATGTATAGTTGTGTGTACAGCATCTAAGTTATGACCCTTGCTCTACAGGTCTCATTGTTTACACTCAATGACATCTTTTAATATGCGCTAATCTTAGTGAAGTTGAAATAAAGTCATTCACTCTTGATACCCTCTCAAAGTGAGCATCAGAATATGGAAAACTCAAAATTTTGTTGGAAATATCAAATACTCCTATGTGATATGAATTAGAGTTTTGAATGTTGCAGTTGGCTTCAGTCTGCAGCTCCCCCTACTGAGCAGTTGCCCTGTCTAATGAGTTGTTTATTTTTTGGTTAGGTTCCATGGTAACCATAACTGCCAATTGCCTATATTTCCCTAGTCAAACCCCACTTCCCATGTAATCAATGTGTCTAAATGGGACTATGTATGTTTGTTTCCTCTTTTATTTGAGATTTATTCATCCTTATTGGAAGGACAGATGCACAGAGAGGAGAGACAAAAAGATCTTCCAAGTACTGTTACATTCCCCAAGTGGCAACAACAGCCAGGACTGAGCTGATCTGAACCCAGGAGCTTTTTCCAGGTCTCCCATATGGGTCCCAAGTCTTTGGGTTATCCTCCACTACAGTCCCAGGCCACAAAAAGGAAGCCAAAATGGGAGGTGGAACAGCCGGGAGACAAACCAGCACCAATAAGGGATCATAATGTTTACATGGTGAGGATTTATCCACGGAGCCAGCGTACTGGCCCCATCCTATTTTATGTCTTACATTAACCTAAAAGATCCAATTTACATTTGCATAGACTAAAGCAAATAATTTGTTTTTATCCCTTAGTAAAGAAACAATTCTTTATGAGTTTATGTTCATGCTTGAACATCTTTCTTACGCCTTAGTAAGGAATACATTTTATATGCTTGTACTTATCCATAACCATCTGAAAAATATTGATCTTGAAATCAGAGTTACAAAGAAAAAGACGATCGTTAATCCATCAGTTCACTCCCCAATTGGCTGCCAATGGCCAAACTCGGGCCAGTCTGAACTTTGTGTAAACAACATAGACCTTGTACCTGGGACACCTGAAAGCAAGCTGGGCTCTCAGAAAGAGCCACGAATAGACAACTCCTCCTCACTCCCTGTTTCCTCACTTCACTGTCCCAGTCACCTGCCTTAACT
The DNA here is from genome assembly GCF_017591425.1 of Ochotona curzoniae. Classification (NCBI taxonomy): domain Eukaryota; kingdom Metazoa; phylum Chordata; class Mammalia; order Lagomorpha; family Ochotonidae; genus Ochotona; species Ochotona curzoniae. Next base: position 7,862 of record NW_024465397.1, read on the forward strand.
ATCTTCTCCACTACTAGGGACCTACTCTTCCTCCCTGCGGAAGGCATTCTTGTTTACCATATTCCAAAAACAACACTTCTCCACGTACCTCTTGATTTCTTTACAGCTGGAGGACTGTACTCACGCTCCAGATGTTTCCTTTTCTCTCTCTGCTCCATGGTTCAACTCTTTAAAGAGTTACTCAAAAAGGCTAAGCTTTCTACCTGTAACTCTACTGTCAGGTAGTTGGTGGTATCAAGAAAAGACTGAATATGAAAATCCGAGGACACCAAATCACAGGAGACGCTTGCGGCTCCCAAGCACTGTCCTGCCTGGTACGCAGTATGGCAGCAGGACTGTTATGATTCAAATCACAACGAAGACCTCGGAATTCTAGGATGTCCTGGTGACATCACTCAGCCCAGGGAGCTCAGCCAGTATTTAAAGGGATAGAGGGCTGCCACAGGTGATTGCCTATGTTGACTTGATTTGTCCAAATATAACTCTATTGTGAACTTATTTTTCAGGCCTTGTTTTGACATAAGGACTTGTAGCAGACAGAGGATTGAATTAAACAAAGAAAACTATTCCTTGCACATAAGAAAATTGCATGTGTCAGTCTCTCAAAAGCAAGGATATGACACAATGCAAATGAGGATTAGGCTTACACTCGGGTTGATCTCCCCAAAATCACCATCAACGTATAAACTGAAGGGAAATAAAATTTATCTGCTAACAATATTATTGTTACCTGTTAATAATATATTAATTACATAATGATGATTATATTGTATACTCTATTATATAGAACTGTATTACATATTCATGTGTAATTGTGTGTAATAATATATGTGAGTTATATAATATTACCCCATATTTTATATAATTTCTATTGTGGAATACTATTCAGCCATAAAAAAGCAGCCTTATTATTTGCAATAAAATTGATGCACCCAGAGGGAACTATGTTCTTGAAATAAGGTAAGCACAGAAGAATGAAAATAACAAAATCCTCAAAAATGTTAACTCAGAAAGTCGGGAGGGAGGAAATGATCAAGTAGATTCATGAGTAATAGGTTGCATATACATAGGATAAAAAATTTCTGAGGTTCTAGCACGGTTAGATGAAAATAAATAGTGCTGAGTTACTACATATATAGATCATAAGCACAGAAGAAAATCTTCTAGAATGTTTTTGTGTGTCTGACTTTCTCAACTTGTAAATACACTTTCTCACTGTGAAAAACAATATAGGTAGTAGTAACATACGCTGGTGAGGATTTTGCTAAGAAGCAATCTTTACATACTATTGATGGAAATATCAATTGGTTTAGTTAGTGTGGAAAAATTTGGAACTTAATTTAAAAACTATAAATGTAATTTAACATAGTCATGTAATCCTACTATTGAACTTTTACTCAAAAGCCTTGAAATTGTTTTATCCAAGTACCAGGATCAGAGTCCACTCTACTAATGCATATAGAATTTTAACTCTTTTGTCAAATACTTGCCCTTATTAAAGTTTGTCACTGTTGAATTTACGTAATTGTAATAATATGTGACTTTTTGTTTTTCTGTATGGTGTGTGTGTGTATGAGACGGAGGGAGAAAGAGAGATGAACTAGGAATTTATTGAGTATTTTCATCCTGTAGATTTAAAATTATCCTCAAATTTTAGGATTTGGCAGCCATTGAAACTCCAAAAAATAATATATTTTCATCTCACATTTGCTTCCTTCTTGGGTTTGTATCCCTTCTCGGGGTTATATTGCTCTCTTGATGTTCTCCAGGAAACAATGCTCCACATTGTTTTTTTCCTTTTTAAAAAAAATTTTATTGGAAAGTCATATTTACAGAGAGGAGAGACAGAGAGGGAGATCTTGCATCCATTGATTCACCCCCCCCCCCACCCAAGTGGCCAAAACTGCTGGAGCTGTGCCCATCCAAACCAGGCTTCAGGGGCCTTTTCGGGTCTCCCACATGGATGCAGAGTCCCAAGGCTTTGGACTGCCCTCAACTGATTTCCCAGGCCACAGGCAGGGAGCTGGATGGGAAGCAGGTCCACCAGGAGTAGAACTGGCACCCATATGGGATCCCGCTGTGTGCAAGATGGGGACAGTAGCCACAAGCAACATTCTTAAAGCTTCTCTGTAAAAGTTTACATATCTTTTCCAAAGTCTAATCAGAGTTAATCACTTCCAGGGAACTCTTCATGTCAAGTCTGTGTTTCTTTCTTTTATTTTTTTTTTGTAAGATTGATTTATTTTCTTTGGAATGTCAGATATAGTCAGAGGAGGAAAGACAGAGTGGAAGAATTTTCAGCCATTGATTCACTCCTCAAGTGTTTGCAATGGCCTGAGCTGAGCTGATCAGAAGACAGGTGCCAGTACCCTCTTACAGCTCTCCCACGTGGTTGCAGGGTCCCAAGACTTTGGGCGATGGTTGACTGCTTTTCCAGGCCACAAGCAGGGAGCTGGATGGGAAGTGGAGCCACTGGAATTAGAATCGGCACCCATATAGTATCTAGGTGCTTTCAAGCAAGGACTTTTGCTCTTTCTAGGCTACTGGGACAGCCAACAGCCCGACAGCCCAGGTTAATCTGTTTCTAAGTTTCTGTTTCATTACATGTCGACTTTCTATGAAACAGTTGTACCTACTGGTTTAGCTATTACTGTGTCCAATTCTGCCTATTATCTCTCACATTCATGGAGCTGAATGCACTCACCAATCATTCTTCTGCATGTGGGGAACAGTGTCTTGCTTCCTGGGATTTTCAGGCCTTTCTTTGTATTGACTGTCAGGCAGTGGGATTTAGCACACTGTGAATATCCCGGCTTCATGGTGAAGAATGCCGGCTTTGCTCATCAGTGGCTCAGCTCATCCTGGATCGTGTCAATGCTTTCAATCTTGTTTCTCATGTTTTGTTTTTCTGTTGTTTTGCATTCAATTTTGTAGCAGTTTTTTTTGTTTGTTTTTATTTTTGCTTTACATCAAGTTTAGTGTTTCAAATCTAAGAAAATATGTTTTCTCTTCTAATTTGGATGTGTGTATAAACATCACTTGTCTAAATCCAGCCTCCTCAATGCTGCAGTATTTTGGCCTCTTTCTGCTCTGAAATCATCACGTTTGTCCCTCTACTAAGGTGCTGACGGCATCCTAAGTAGGTGGAGTTTGCAGATATTAGAAAAACAGAAAGTGGAGAGTTTGGTGAGAAAGTCTGAGGAACAAAAGGATTTGAGTTCCTCTCCCAGTGGCGTTAGTTAGGAACCCCAACTCATCTTGGGAAATTCACACTCTGTTACATGTTAGGATCTCACAACTCCTTCATATGTCAAAGCAATTTCCACACATAGCTGCCTGTCCAAGCACAAATAAATAAATAAACACCAAACTCCAAGTTCACATGCATCTGGGTTCCTGAAGGACAACCCCTGAAGCAAGAGTTGGCAGCCAACCAGGCAATTCTCTGAGCAAGGCTGGCATTGGACAGAGGAGTTCTAACCTGCACTAATGTATCCAGAGACCCTAAATCAGACACACTAATGAGTAGGTGTGCAGGCCCAAGTCCACTGAAGGCACAGTAAGCAAACTGTAATGGGGCGACACCACTGATGGCATGCGCTCATCAGGTTAATTGACAGTGCACAGGGCCCAGAAACCTGGCGCCTCCTGCCTCCTGTAGGTTACTGCATTGTAACTTTGGGTTCTGGTAACTCCCTGCTGGCCTGAAACTTTGTTTCTCCTGCATTGCTCTCAGTCTGACCTTGAGGAGGAAAGCTTAAAAAGCCTGACTTTAGCAGCTTGGTGAAGTGGCTGCTTGAGTGTAGCAGGATCTGCTGTCACCAAGCTTGGGAAATCAAGACTCTTCTAACATCCTACACTTGGGTCAGTGTTATTGTTCTTGCACTCCGCAACACAAACTCCTTCCTTAGGGTACTGTGCACCCCAGATGGAATGCTATAATTCCTAAGTCACCATCAGCTCTACTTCTGCAAACAGCCAGTGCAGAAGCAGCATGCCCTCTCTCAGGAAAAGTAAGAGCTGGAACACAGATTTGTCCTCTAATTCTTGACATAGTCTTAATCTGGGAGTGAGTCCTTGAACGCACAGTGGGATAACTGAATCTATTCATCAGTGCTCTGGTCACAGAACAGCCTTTGGCCATCAAGGTCAGGTGATCGCTAGGAACACCTGGGAGATGAAGGCAATTCTGAAAGCAGAAATGCTAAGTGCCAGGGAAGATGATTAACAATGGGGTTCCTGCAGGGAAGAAGGGAGGAGTTGCTGACAGATTAGCAGTCCCCCTTAAAAAGAGTCTTCCAGTTCATTAACCAAGAAGAAAATTTTCTCTGGTCTGGTTAATATACATTTAGACAAACCTATAACCTCATAGAGCTAAAAATACTTATATGGGCCACAGGCTGAAAAATGAACAACCCAAAATATGCTTCAAGATGGGCTATTTGCTAAAGCAAGCCCACGGTCATTTCTTCTTACAGGAACCTTTCAGACACCTGCCACAATACTTCTGGGCCCAGCATGATAGCATAGAGGTTAAAGTTGTTGCCTTTCACGCACCAGGATCCCATATTGGCACTGGTTCCAATGCTGGTGGCCCCGATTCCCATTCAGATCCCTGCTTGTTGCCTGGGAAAGCAGTTGAGGACAGCCCGAAGATGGGACCCTGCACCCATGTGGGAGACCTGGAGGAAGTTCCTGGCTCCTGGCTTTGGATCTGCGCAGCACTGGCTGTTCAGGTCACTTGGGGAGTGAAATATCGGACAGAAAATCATCTTCTCTGTCTCTCCTCCTCTCTGTATATCTGACTTTGTAATGAAAATAAAGAAAACAGGGTCCTCAGGGACATCTCGGAGTCCTGCACCTCTCCCCCAGGCCTCCAGGGGGCACACTCTCCACTGCAGCCTGACCTAGGTCACTTCCAAGGCAGGAGTCATGGAGTGGACAGTTTATGGTCTCCCAGGCCAGCAGGTAGGAGGCCAAGGTGGTGGGGCCATTGTCCAGTCTGAAGACCCAGCAGACTCAGCCTGAGGGAGCGGGAGGCCAGGGGGCAAACTGAGCAAGTGCCATGGCCACCAGCGGGTTGGTGGTCAGTAGACGATGGGGTCCAGGCTGGGCTCTGGGCTCACTGGCGCCCCGCATGCACAGGGTCCAGAGGCTCCTGGCCCACTGCCCAGGTTGTGTCCATAAATGGCCTGAACTCCTGTGCCATGTCCATGTCTGGCCTACCTCCTCGATTGTGTCCACCTCTGTCTCCTGCGTTCAGATCGTGTCCACTCAGGGACCACATTCTTGGGTCATGCTAATGCTTGTCCCCAGCTCCTGGGTTCGTGTCCATGCAGGGACTTCGGTCACTGTCATGTCCAGTCCAGGCAGGGTCTTTTTTTTTTTTTTTAACAGCTAGTGATTTTTATTTATTTTATTTTTTTTAGGTTTTTTTTTTCTTAATTTTGGACAATCTTTATATGGTTAACTAGGGCACAAAGATTCAAAGGCTACAGGGATGTTTATAAGACTCTTATTTCCACATTTATTTTTCCTGTATCAGGGGTAAAGGGGGAGAAAAAGGGAGAAGCCCCACCCAGTCTCCCACCCATCCCAGGTCCCTGATGTGGGGCATGCTCCAAGGGGCTTGCTCCAGTTTTTTCGATAGTTCAGCAGTTATGAATTGCTGCCAATCTTGCCATTTCAAGCAAGATGAGGTCACTATAATCCACTGGTTGACATAGTCCACCTTAGAGTCTCTGTTTGCCCAGATTTTCACTGCCAACACATGGTTGGGGTGGTTAAATGATTTGTTCTGTCCTCCATCCCATGTTGTGGTACCAGAAGTCCTCTTGCAGGTTCGGAAAGACTGCCATATCTTCATGTGCACCTGGTTGTGCTTTCTACTGCTCCGTCTGAGCCTCTGAGGAGTCTCGGCTCTGGCACTTGCACTCCATGGAACCTGTACTTTGCTTCATGGTTAGAGTTCCAAGTCTGGGAGTTCGATTGGGGAGAGCACAAAAAAAAAAAAAAAAAAAAAAAAAATTGTCTGAGGTGATACCCAGTCCAAATTCTTCTGTGTGCCTGCCAATATGGGGACAATCTGATTCCATTGCCCCAGTCAGCTTATGGACATGCTGGTGGTTGTGTCGGTTCTATTTCCAGCCCTGTCTTCCACTGGAACCATTGGGTGTTGCAGTCCAGTCTGATTTTCAGCAGCATACACTCAGCCCTCACACAAAGCAGTGGGAGCTACAGCCAAGTTGGAGTGACCCACAATAAGACCCTCAGCCAAGGGATGGCCAGGAGAAGGTGGCCGCTCCCCCAGGTGCTCAGCCTAAGCTTAAGACCAAAGGTCTACCTATAAGCCTAATGCTAAAACTAAGTCTAAAGCCTACTGTAAACCTAAGCCTAACCTGAAGCCTAACCTAAGGCTTACCCATAAACATAAGCGTGACAAAAGGCCTAAAGCTTACCCATAAGCCTAAGCCTAGGCCTAAAGCCTACATATACATCTAAGCCTAAGATCTAAGGCCTACCTCTAAGCTGAAGTCTAAGGCTAATGCCTAAGGCCTACAAGTAAGCCTAAGCCTGAGGATTAAGGCCAAAGGCCTATGAGTAAGCCTAAAACAAAGGCTAAACCTAAATCCCAAGGCCTACCCCTAAACCTAAGCCTAAGGTTTAAGGACAAAGGCCCATGAATAAGCCTAAGGTCTAAGGCCTACCCATAAATCTAAGACTAAGGATAAAACCTAATTCCTTCCCCAAAGACTAAGGCCTACCTGCAAGGCTAATCCTAAACCTAAACCTAAGCCAAAGGCCTAAGGTCTAAAGCCTACTTACAATTCAAAGCCTAAGGCTTAAGCCTAACCATAAGTGTAAACTTAAGCCTAAGCCTACGGCCTAACCTTAAGCCTAAGCCCAAGACTGTGGACTAAACTCTACACATAAACTTCAGCCTAAGACTTAAATGCTACACATCAACTGAAGCCTTAGCCTAAGGCATAATGCCTACCCTTAACCCTAAAGCCTGAGAGTAAGCCTGTGGTCTAAGGCCCACCTGTAAGTATAAGCCTAAAGCCTAAGGCCTACCCGTAAGTCTAAGCCTATGGAAATGATGGTAAAGATTACAAAGTGAGGGTCCAGCGCAGTGGTCTAGCAGCTAAAGTGCTGGCCTTGCATGTGCTTTTAATGATGATTCACTCCCCAAGTGAGCACAACTGCTAGTATTGTGCCAATCCAAAGCCAGGAGCCAGGAATTTCTTCCAGGTCTCCCACATGGGTGCAGGATCCCCAGGCTTTGGGCCGTCCTCAACTGCTTTCCCAGGCTACAGGCAGGGAAATGGATGGGAAGTAGAGCTGCTGGGATTAGAACTGGTGCCCATATGGGATCCTGGAGAGTTCAAGGCCAGGACTTTAGCCTCTAGACCATGGCGCCTGGCCCATGGCAGACCCTTAATAAGCTCTTGGCTTCGGACAAGCATGCTATGGCCATTGAGGTTACTTGGGCAATGAATCATTGGATGGAAAATCTTCCTGTCTTTCCTCCTCTCTGTCATGCTGAATTTGCAATCTTCAAAAAAAAAAAAAAACTACAACGTGAAGATGGTAAGAACAGTATGGTGTTGGGTGGCATTCTGCACACTCTGGCAGAAGTGATGGGGCTCTGCTGCTGCAATAGTGGCAGCAGCATGGAGGAAGAGAAGGAGCATGCAGGGTGCTAAGGCTGGGAGCTCTCCCAGGGCCCGCCCAGCAGCAGTGGCAGAAGCAGAGGCACCTGAGTGCAGGCTGGGCAGCCAGAGAGAGCTGCAAGGTCGGGGTTACCCCAGTGTGTTACACATACCAGGAGAGGCCATGATTGCAAGGCCAACCTAAAGGACCAGTGGCAACTGTACTGGGCCTCAAGCTGGCCACGCTCAGCCTGCTGCTGTGCACGAGCCTGTGGGGCCACATGCTGTTCGCGCTGCTGCTCATGCAGAAGCGCAGCCTGCACCACACCCCATACTGCCTGCCACTGGACCTGTGACTGGCAGACAGGCAGGGCATGCTCACCTGCCTCCTGGCAGTTGTGCTTGCTGCATGCAGGGCTGTGGCTGCCAAGGGGGCACTGCTGGACACACTGGCACCAGGCTGCTTTCCTTCCTCATCGGATTCTTCTACTTCCGTGCCGCTTTCCTACTGCTCAGCATGGGTGTCACCTGCTACCTGGGCATGAAACACCACCACTTCTAAGCTGAGTGCCTGTCTGGCTGGCCATGTACCACTATGCTGGTGTGCACCTCCTGGGCACTGGCATTAGCCAAGGTCTTCTTACCTTTACTAGAGCAGGCAGCAACTAGGATGACACACTGTGTGCTCTGGAGCAGTGGCCCAATGGCATCGCTGGTGCTTGGCATCCTGCCGTTTTTTTGGACTGTGGTGGGTGCCACAAATCTCATTTCACTCTGCCTGCACTTCTTTATTCATGACCGCCATAAGATGAGGCCAGAGAGCCTAGTACCCGCTGTAACTCACGACTGGACTTACCACAGCCTGGTACCACTGGCCAGGCAGCTGCCAACTGGAAGACAGACTTTGGCATTGGACCTACACCACCCGTGCTCGTGGGCATCCTGGTGGCGGAGTCTGGCCGTGGCATCCACTTCTTGCTTGTGCTGGAGGAGTTCAAGACTGAGAAGTGGCTCTGCAGGATGTTCTAAGCCATCACGCTGCGCTTCATGCTTCTCTGGGGCCCCTACTTTGTGGCCAGCTACCTGCTGGTCCTGGTGAAGCCCTGTCCCCCAGGCCTACCTGGTGGCCTCATGGGGCTCACCTTCTTCAGGCCAGCATTAACCCTGTCTTGTGCTTCCTGTTCAACAGGGAGCTCAGGGACCACTGCTGCACCCAGTTCCCCTGCTGTCAGAGCCCCCAGGTGGCACAGGACACCCTCCGTTGGGACTTGAATGGCAGTGGGCTGTGAGGGCTCCATGAAACCTGAGCGCTGGCACATTTGCAGCTCTGCCAACCTCTTTGGCCTGGGCAATGCTTCTGTCTGTATTTTTGGTTTTGAAGCTGCGTTCAAGATGAACAAACACCTGGATTATAGAGACATGTGGTGTTTAAGGGGTTGGGTGGGTTAAGAATGGCAGAAGATGGTTGGGGGTTAAAATGGAAGGTTCCATGTGTGAGGCTCGCCCCAGCTCCGGCCTCTTCCTGGGAAAAATACTTTCTGGCTTTCTTGGTGGCAGTAGGTTCCACCTTCTTGTCCTGGTTCCTGCCATCTTCTATTCCATGCGCGGTTACTTTTCTCCTTTCTTTTAAGTGCAGGCTACACTCATTTAATTCTTGGACCATTTCTCAAGAATCCTGGCCAGTTTCCTATGGAAGCTGTCTTTAAGTGATTTTTTTTTTCCAATGGAGAAGAGAGACCTGGGAAGGGACTGGGTGCTCATCTCCCATCTCTTGGGAATCTTCTTGGGAATGAAGCAGGTGGTAGTGGTAAAAGGGGGAGTTGGGTAGGTTTCTGACCTGCCTTCGTGGGTGTGGCCTGCACATCATGGTGTCCTGGCCCTTTCTAGTTCTGGCCAAATGCTGGACACCTGTGTTTGATGTTTCTGTGTCTTTGTATGAGCAGACAAGGGAGTTAGTGTGAAAATCCAACATTTTTTTCTGCAGGGAGTGACCAGGAACATTTTTTTTTTTTTTGGTTCTTTCTTTTCTACTGCTGAAAACCCACTGGGCAACTGCTCTCTCTCTATTATATCCATCTCAAGTGGCACCATTTCTGTCCCATTGTGGTTTATTTCTTTTTTCAGCATTATAAATTATTTAGTCTTCAGAAATGGGGTTAAAGCACAGTTTTAAGTTTAAAATAGTAAAAAGGAGAATACTTTAAACATTATTATTGAACACATCTTGTTACAAAGCTCCTAGGTACATACATGTACAAAAGAAATAGCTAATATTTCCTGACACTTCAAACCATGACTTTCCCTACATCTCCTGATAAGCACAGTTAACCTTAATGGAAGACTCTCCCAGAATAATTCCAAATTTTTTGCACAAAAATGTACTGCCAGTTGTATGATATGCAGAGATAAGGCCAATGCATCTGAACTTACAATTGACTTGGTCAGCATCTTGATTGAAATGAACATTATAGAACGGTTGTGTGTGGGAGGGAGATGATCTGAAGACAAAACAGGGCCAAGGACTTTCTTTTTTCAAGACTTTCAGACAGAAAAACAAGACCAAAAATAAAAAAAAAAAAACTTGAACAAACATGTTCACATTAAAACAATGTTCACATTAAAAGATGTCAGATTTGCAGTTTCATTTGAAACCAGCAACAATCATGAAACGTCATGAAAAAATATAAGGTAAAACCTCCTAGAGGGATTACTAGATGAATTTAAAATGATCACACTGATGAGTAAACCCCAGAGGAAGGAGTCCATATGGGCCGATGGAATTAGAGCCCTTATGGAGCTGCATGTAGATTAGAATTTTTCGTTCAACTAGGGTGAGAAATGCTATGGCTAAAAGTACGGGGAGAATTTAAAAGATAATATTGGCCAGGAACATATTAAGAAGCAGAGTTGAACCTCTGAGTATAAAGTTTTAAGTTTTATGCAATTACTGGGTTCTGCCATCTTAACAGCCCTGGCTCTGGGCAGGTTGTGTGTAGTTTCCTAGATTAAGATTCTTTCATTTATTGGATTTAGAGTGCTGGTGTACAGTGGGCTCTACTTCTCTTGTCCTTTTATACTGGGAGAAGTAAATAAATAGATAGAAACTGACCTGGATTATTCCGGTCTGAACTCAGATCACTTCTAGGACTTTAATCATTGAACAAACAAACCATTAATAGTGGTTGCACCATTTGGGCGTCCTGATCCAACATCGAGGTCATAAATCCTATTGTCGATATGGACTCTACAGTAGGATTCTGCTGTTATCCCTAGGGTAACTTGTCCCATTGATCTATAAATTGAGTCAATTAATGGTCTAGTTGCTTAGGTTAGTCGTAGCTGGATCCATTCAGAGGTTGAGTTATACTCCAAGGTCACCCCAACCAAAATCTCTAACCTAGGGGGCGTAATTTGTTGGGTTCAAATAGGGGGGAAATTTGTTTGTGTTAGTTAATTAAAGCTCCATGGGGTATTCTTGTCTTATTATTTTATTCCCACCTCTTCACAGGAAAGTCAGTTTCACTGATTGAAGGTGAGAGATAGTTAAGCGCTCCTGTTGCCATTCATACAAGCCCCTAATTAAAGAACAAATGATTATGCTACTTTTGCAGGGTCAGGATACCGTGCCCATTGAATTTGTGTCACTGGGCAGGCAGTGCCTCTAACTTGTGATGCTAGAGGTGATGTTTTTGGTGAACAGGTGGGGCTAGGGTTTACCGAGTTCCTTTCACTCCTTTTCATCTTTCCTTGAATGTGCTCCAGTGTTGGACTAACAGTATAATATAGGTAAGTATTAGGCATGGTGTGTTTATGTTTGAGTGTTAACTATCAGTGTTTATACGATTTGATATAAGCTTTTGCAGAGGAGAATGGGTTCTTGTTACTCATATTAGCAGCATCACTTCTATATAGATATAGATTGGTCCAGTGTCATGTGTATTGGGACTTTATAAATTTGTGTGAGATTTAGTTGTCAGGTCGTTGTTGAGCTTGAACGCTTTTTAAATTGGTGGCTGCTTTTAGGTCAACTATGGTGATAAAATTATTTACTCTCCAATTCAGGCTGTACCCTGGTTCTAAAGGGCTGTCCCCTTTAGATTAAGTTTTTTGCTTACATTTGGATTTGAGTTTCTGTTGGCAAGCATAAAGCTGAACTAAAATTCTGGCCTGGACAACCAGCTATCACTAGGCTTGTTTGGCTTTTCACCTCTATCTGTATGTCGTCCCACTGTTTTGCCACATAGATGGATTCGTTCTAAAAACTGCTCACAGATAGCTTGTCTAGTTTCGGGGTCTTTGACTAAAATTATTTTTGCCAAGTGGATTCTAGCTAATTCATTATGTAAAAGGTACAAGAGTTCATCTTTGCTTTTTTATGCTGTTAGTCTTTCATCTTTCCCTTACAGTACTATCTCCATAGCTCCTGAATTATATTTCTATCTCCTATAATTTAAGGGTGGTAAATGTTTTATTTTAATGACTGGTTTAATTATGCGGGGTTATTGGTTTGGGCTAGGAATAGCTCAAGTGGTCCCATGATGTGAAATCTTCTGAGTGTACGTCAGATGGTTTTGTTAAGCTATGCTTTGAATTTTGCAAGCACACTTTCCAGCATACTTACCTTGTTATCACTTAGCTAGTCTAGTACCTGTTGATATGCTATATTTATTTAGAGGCATAGAGGGTGACGGGCGGTGTGTGCGTGCTTCATTGCCATGTTCCATTAAGCTCTCTATTCTTAATTTACTGCTAAATCCACCTTTGGCCCTTAGTTTTCATAAAGGCTTTTGTGTTATTCTTTGGAAAGAAAATGTAGCCCATTGCTTTCTACCCTATAGGCTACACCTTGACCTACATGTTATGAGGGTTGTTGAGCATACTATTATACCTTTTAGGGTTTGCTGAAGATGGCGGTATACAGGCTGAGTTGGCAAAGGGTGGTGAGGTAGAGTGGGGTTTATTGACTTACAGAACAGGTTCCTCTAGGGAATATAAAGCACCACTAAGTCCTTTGAGTTTTAAGCTAATGCTAGTAGTCCTCTGGCACATAGTTTCGTTGTTGTAACTATCCCATCCAGGAGAAACAAGACTTTGTGAAAAAGACATACCAATTTAAAAACACTTCCCAGAGTTTATACAGTGGCAAAGTTGAAATAAAAATTATCATACAACAGATACAGAGTAGTTACAGCTAGAATTCGGCACATAATTACTAAGTATTCAACACACAAAGGTGAATTTGGATTTCTTTTGAAGTAAGGAGAATTCAGGTTTAGGTGTTATAAAAAACTTATTATTAGCACACTCTGAAAATGTTTTCCTTGACAAAGTTAGGAAAGTAGAAGAGGAAGAAATTTCAATACGTGGAAACCTTTGAAATGAGACAGGCATGTAGATATTGGTACTGAGAAAGTGAAAATAAAAAGAGATTCTAGTAGAATTTCCCATATTTTTATCACATTAAAATTCTGGATGTTTGAATGTATCACTTATGATACATTTTCTCTTTCTGACTTACTTTATCAACTCTTGAAATGTTTGGCACATATTGATTACCTTTTCAAAATATCACCTATTCGCATCTCAGAAGTAATAAGTACCAAAGGACTGACGTAAACATTTCCCACAAGTGTGTGCACACCCAGGTTGAGGCAACAAACACAGAAGAAAACAATGGCAACATGTTTTGTGAGTTTCTGTTTAAATCTTGACAAGTAGAAAAACCTGGGACTGATGGTGATGACCTGAATAGTGCTCAGCAGACAGGTGGTGAAGATGGAAAGACCCCCTAGACACTCTACTCATGTAGACAAAACTTTACATTTTAATTCATTTGGAAATCCCAGGGATTTGAACATGTCTGCTGATGAAATATTTAGAGTGATAAGTAGCATCACTATATGGACGAAAGCCAGCTCACAAGTAATCATGTCTGTTGGTCTAGACCTAGAATATGATGGATTGTGAAGATGTGGAATACAAGGAAGAAGCTATAGGTTTAGACAACAATAAAAGCTTGGAAAACATGCACTTTTTGTGCTAACATAAATGCGTGTTTGTTCATCTCAGCATATTTGAAAATATTTCAGATACCTATTCAAGGAAACTGGTTTTGTTTATATGAAAATCATGTAAAAATTATCCTTTCTATTGTACCGTCTAATAAACTAAATATTTAGTAAAAATATTGATAGTAAAACTTCTGCACTGTTTTTAATAAAATGTGAACATTTGTCAGTACTTATCATTTTTGAAATTTTTAAAGTCTAACATCTGCAACAAAGCAATGTGATTTTAATTTGATTTTTCAAACAGTTCGAAAAGGTTTCTCTTTAAATATATACTCACATTCAGAAATAAAGTGCAGAAGTACAAAACCCTTCCACAACAACATGACACTCCATGAGTTAATGTAGGAATCAGTGCTTGGTTGATTAAATGGATGCTGAACATTCTCCAAAGCTTAATCTCCTAGGGCCAAAAGAGTTGTGTATCAGCTTTAAGCTAACTAAATGATTGGCTGTTTCCAAATCTGAATGATGCATATCAGCAGGTACTGTGGCCTACACAGGGTGACCCCCAAGAACCCCCACAAGCTCTAGTTTTTGTGCATGCCAGCCTCTGCTGCAGCCTAGTCCATCCCGACACAAATCCCATCTGGCTCTCATGCACACCCAAGGTGCTGTGGCTTAGTTCACCATCCAGCCCTCATGTATGACAACAGGTTCCACCACCTTGTCCAACCTGACCCACCCCCAGCCCTGGTCTTTGTGCTCACCAGCGGTAGAACAGCCTAGGAGGGCAGTGTTCATAGTTCCCCTACCAGGCTGTTCCCAGCTCCAGAGCTAGCACTTACTGGGGAGTACTGCAGTCCAGCCTGCCTTGACTTGCACCCAGTCCAAGCACTTGCCAGCTCATGCTGTGCCCTAGCCTGACTGGCCCACTTCCATCCTGGCTCTTGAGGATATCAGGGGTGCTGAGACCTATCGCAGCCTTTCCTGTCCCCAGACTGGCTGGTCCTCAGGCACAACTCACACATTCTGATGTGGAATTAGCAGCCTTACAAGAGAGTCCCCAAAATTCCTCTACCAGGCTAACTCTCACCCCAGGTCTTGTGAGAGCCAGCAGATGCTGAAGCCTAGTCTGCAACATGCAATCACCAGTCTCAGCATTTGCTAACAGCTATTACAGCCTGGCTCATCCCTGCCAGCCTCCGGTACCAGCTCTCACGGCAGGTGCAGCAGTAATGCCCAGGCTGACCCACTCCCAACTCTCATGTCAGTTTGTAGGTGTTTAGGTCCAACCCAGACTGGCCTGCACCCTGACCTGGCTCTCACTTGTGTCAGTGTGTTCTCTGGACTGACCCTGGCCAGCATGCTCTAAGACACAGCCCACACACGTGTCAACAGTTGGTATAGCCCAGCCTGGCCTGGCGTGGTCCTATCCGCAGGTCTTGGTGTTCACTACTCAGAGCTGCAGTCTAGCAGTCAGTTCCCCAAGTTTCCCTAGCAGACCTTCAAACTCATTAATTGGGAAACTGTTTCAAGGATTTAGTCTTCTTGTGGCTTTTCAGGTAGATGGGGCTTAGGACCCTAACTCTACTGCCACATGAGATGCCACTTGTGAGTGGCTGGCAGCATTCTATGACATCACAGTCACTGAGAAGTGCACCCTTTATGTGGTTAGGCAAAAGTGGTCAGTAGTCTGCTGACTGCTGACCTATTCAGATATTGGTGGCTGAAGCAGGAGACATATTTGGAGTAGCAGATGGATTCTCATTTGAGGTGAGTGGGACTTACTCTCTGCTGTGCTGTGGTATGGGGACAGTCACTCCCAGGTGGGGGTCCCTGATCTCCCAATCCTGTGTCCATGGGTGACACCACTGAGCCTTCACTGCTATACTGTGCTGTGTGGCAGGTGTGAATGTAGATGCAAAGTGTGGGACATGAAATCATGAGCAAGTATTCTGCTCAGCTGTGATGGAGGGGAGGGAAAGGGCAGGCACAGAGGCAAGCTTTATGGAGCTGTACCCCCCTTGGTCAGTATATCATCACTGTCCCATGTTGGCACATGCTATGAATGTGTCAGGAGGGTGGTGATTTGTCTCTTATCTGTTGTCAGAAGATAAAATGTACAAGTAGGTAACACAGTAATTGCTTAGGTAATTCTTAACTGATGAGACAGCAGCAATGCCAAAGACCTTCCTAGGTTCCCAACTGGGAAAGAATCCACCAGAACAATGTTTCCCAGTGAAGCAACAGAGTGAGAGTGAGGGAGCCTTTAACCCTCCAAGATTTCCAGAAATCCAGGGCACACCCCGAGGAACCCCACTTCCAGGCTCTGTCCTATCAGGGGCTTTTACTTTCACTATGAAATAAATCTTGAGCTAGAAACATAACCTAATTCCCAAATTTTTAGTTCTGTGCCAATCTGAGAAAACACCCTGGAACCCCTTAGAGGGGAGGCCCGTTCACCCCTGTGTCACACATGCAGAGGAACATAGGGGGACCCACATAGAAGTCAGCCAGGGTGGCAGGAGGAAGCCACATAACCTAGGGCATGCAGGAGGAAGCATCAGGCAGCCAGGCTAAACCAGAGCCCAGGAGTCTGCACACAATCTGCTGGGGTGTCTGGCATATCCTGGAGCCAATGTGGGACATGAAATCATGATGTTGTCTCTAGTGCTGACAGGGCTGAGCTGTTGCTGACTGTCTGCTTCATCCCCCATGGATGGCCATCCTGGCAGTGAGCACTTCAGAAACAGCAGGCCTGAGGCCTCTCCTGCACACGTGTGCTGTACCTGTCCTTGTGCACAGCACCTGGAAAATGTCACCAGCTTACGGGTTGAGGACTGGCACTGGGCAGTCACAGCTGTTCATACCTGAGCCCCTACTCAGTGTCCAGGACCAGGCCCTGGCTCCTGCTCTACATAGTCAAGTCAGGCTGGTTTGAGGTCCAGGCTAGCAATGGTAAGCTGGCTGCTCCCCTTTCCTCTAGCCCAGCAGGAATCCCTTTGCCCAACACCTGAAACACCAGGGAGGAGGAGAAGAAAGTGCTGGAGTTGACAGTGCTGGGGTGGAGCCAGTTATAGGACAGGAGGTGGAACCTTGAGTTTCCCCACTTCTGATCATTGCAACAACAAGCATAGAGTGAGAGGACCTCAGTTGGAGCACAGGCACGTGTGCGCCCCCTCTATTACCATATACTCAAGTAAAAATGCCTTCACAGCTGTTCTGGAATCAAACTGTAGAGGAAGAGGTGAAAGAGGGGCAGGTCTAATGGGACATGGGACCTTTCCAACAGATGTCAGGAGGCTTTGGCACCCTGGTTCAATGGCACCCCAGCCTCAGCTCTTCCCTCTTCACTGTCCCAGGAGAAGCCACAGGGCCAATCCCTGAGGGCATTTCATAAAAGTGATACTTAAAACCCTGGCCCTCATACCACATGAGACACCACTTGTGAGTGGCTGGCAGCATTCTATGATGTCACAGTCACTGAGAGGCGCACCCTCTGGGTGAATAGGCCAAAGTGGCCTTTAGCCTGCTGACTGCCGACCTATACATGTGGTGGCTGAAGCAGGAAACATATTTGGAGTACCAGATGGATTCTCATTTGAGGTGATGGGGACTACCTCTCTGCCTGTGCTGTGGTATGGGGACTGTCACTCCCAGGTGGGGGTCCCTGATCTCCCAATCCTGTGTCCATGGGTGATATTACTGAGCCCTTGGTGCCCCTATGGGCAGGGTGGGTATACAGCCACCTCAGTCCTACACTGTATTATGCACTGAGTATGGATGTGTGTGCATGTGGGTCTGGGTGGGTCCAAAATCACCTATTCTGCTCCACTCTTATCATCAGCGGGGGGTACAGTAGAGGGCAGTGGGTCTGGCTTTGAGATCCCCAGGGATGCAGGAAGCCTGAGAGGGGCAGGGTGACTCCTGGCTGTGGATGCCCAGCTAGAAGAGGAGTTTCATTCCTAGGAGGCCAGACAGAGGCTGTCCTTGCATCACCACCCCTCTGCCCTGTCCTCTGGGAACTGGCCAACAAGTGCCTTCAGCCTGGCTGCTGGGGTCCTTGCCTCTGTCTATGGAGACAAATCCTGGGTCATTGAGTGCTGTAGTTTCACCTATGTTGGGTCATACTTGATTGTGTATCTTATAGAAATGACTGGGCCATCCTGAAGAATCTGAGGGACAAGGAGCATGGTCCGGTCATCTGTCTGTATAAAAAGGTACAGGCCAGGTTTCTGGAGGATGGGAGTGGGTCCCTTGCCTTATTGGCTATGTGTATAATCACTGATCTTGGCTTCAATGGAACAGAAAGAGGGATGGCTCAGCAATCTTTGACTTTGAGCACCCTTGACTTCTGACCTGGGTGTCCCCTCTTGACTGCAGCGACCCTATTAAAGGTCCCTTTTTATAGTGGATGAGGAAACTACTACAGTGAAGACCTTGTGCCAGACAGGCTTGGGTTCTGTGGTGAGTTATTGGCACCCCAGCTCATCTCTGGGTATGGGTGGGTTTCAGAATCTCTAGCAGCTGGCATTCTGGTATGGGGGTCAAGTCACCACCTTCAATGCCAGCATCCCATGAAACTCAGGCAGCTCCTCCCTCTGCTGACACAGCATAGAGTCCTGACACCCCACCCTGTACTCCTTCCCTAGAGTGGCCATGGTGCCTTTCACTTGAGCCTCCTCTCTCCTGTAGTTCTACCAAAGAAGTTTCAAAGGCATCCCAGCAAGTTGCGGGGAAATTTTGGATGGTCATGCTGGATGTCGATGTGAAGAAGGCCCAGAATCCGGGGAAGTACATGGTATGGCTGCAACCTCATCCTGCAAGCAACCTGCACTGCTCAGGCCTTATCAGGAGAGTGGGTGGGCAGTCCAGTATTAGGGTCCAGGGCCATCTCATCATCTGGACTTGATCATTCTGCATCCTGCTTCCAGGACCTCCAGACCCAAATAGGCCTGGACATCTGTGCTTCTGACCAGGTCCTTTCCCTTCTCCCTGTTGGGCATATCCTGGCTGCTTGACACACCAGGTTCTGAGCAGTGGCTGAGTCCATGATAGGCAGGAAATTCCTGGAATGAGACCCTAACCTTAGACAGAATCCGTGTTAACATACTCTACCATCACCTGGACCCACCTCCTTCTGGCCTTGCATCCCCCAGCAATGCCCTTTCCCAAAGTGGCTGGTGCTCTTGCCACATTCAGCACTCAGCTGCTTCTGGGAAATGCAGGAGTCAGAATTTCAGAGGGTTGGCAAAAACTGCTGACTGTCACCTTCCAGGATACCATTAAGAAATAGAGCCTGATTGGCTTTGCCAACCCTGCCACACCCTATGCAAGTCATGAGTTTGTAGCTGCCCCTGGGAGCTGGGCTTGGAGAAATTAATTGCCCAGTGTCTGGTCAAAGCCAAAAGTGGCTTCCAGTGTCTGGATGGAGATGGGCCCTGCTGGAGGGGGAAGCATTGAGGCTCATGAGGGTGTGACTGAGACCCCAGGAAGGGAAATCTGGGGCCTGGTTGGGGCCCAGGCTGAGGCTATTACTGAGAAGGTCTGTAGGCAGGCAGGGGAGTTTACATAGGGACCTTGGTAGATCCCCTGGCCTGATGTTGACCACAGCAGTCCTTTCTGCATGAGCTAAAGGAGCAGGCCAGGCTGCAGTCCAAACAATTCCATGAAATCAAACTCCACGGTAGAGTATACTTTCCAAAATCATCTGATGTTCCGAGACCGCTATGGAATAAACTAAGGCCTCTGGGCGGCAGTGGCCCCAGCACATGGGTAGGCCTCAGGGATAGGGTACAGAGATAGGGGCCTAGGGAGACTGGGTACAGGCTCAGCACACAGGTCATTTGTTACTTAAAAAAAAAAAAAAAGAAAAAAGTCTTTTTTATCCATGGACCTTTATTTATATTGTATACACTTTCCTAAGATAACATGAAAAAGGAACACAAGAGAAGAGAATTTATTTTCACTCACATCTAGTAACAATATTACTTCCAGAATACACAAAGAACTGGTTTTTTTTTTTGTTTTTTTTTCTTTTTTTTTTTATTGTTGCTTACATTGTATTATGTAGTACAGTTTTGTAGGCACTGGGGATTCCCCCCACCCCTCCCATACCCCTCCCCCCATGGTGGATTCCTCCACCTTGTTGCATAACCATAGTTCAAGTTCAGTTGAGATTCATTGCTTGCAAACACATGCCTAGCATAAAGTTCAGCGTCTTATTGTCCAGATAAGTTCAGTGGCCTCTTGGGGAGACCTTCTCTGGTCTGAAGATAGGTCTAACAAAGTAAAGATCCGGTCAGTTAAAAGCCCCAACAAAACCTCAGTATCAATATTCAACATTATGGAATTAATTGACATAGTATTGGGTAAACAATATGTTAAAAATAATGCAAGTTCCATTCTTCGAAACATCTGGGTTGAGGCAGTATCAATGACAGGTTCAAAAAATAACAAACAACCAAACAAAAAATTACAGGTTAAATCAATGCAAACATGTGGTATCTAATCTTTTGGGATTCGCTCATTTCCTTTAGCATTATAGTTTCCAGTTGGGCCCATTTAGCCACAAAGAACTGCATTTTGTTTTTTTTAATAGCTGAGTAGTATTCCATGGAGTAGATGAACCAAAGCTTTCTTATCCAATCTTCTGCTGATGGGCATTTCGGTTGTTTCCATGTTTTTGCAATTACTGATTGTGCTGCAATGAACATAGGGATG
Source organism: Ochotona curzoniae (assembly GCF_017591425.1). Taxonomy (NCBI): domain Eukaryota; kingdom Metazoa; phylum Chordata; class Mammalia; order Lagomorpha; family Ochotonidae; genus Ochotona; species Ochotona curzoniae. The sequence goes on from NW_024465397.1 coordinate 28,248, forward strand.
CATGTTGGTTTGTCGTAAAACAGGTATTTTGAATATATTCCTAGGAGTGCTATTGCTGGGTCATATGGTATGCAGATTTTGAGTTGTTTGAGTGTTCTCCAGACTGATTTCCATAAAGGCTGTACCAATTTGCAGCTCCACCAGCAGTGGAATAGGGTTCCCTTTTCCCTGCATCCTCGCCAGCAAGCGTCGTTGGTGTTCTTGTTTATGTGGGCCAATCTTACTGGTGTTAGGTGGTACCTCATCGATGTTTTAATTTGGATTTCCCTTATTGCTAGGGAGCTGGAACATATTTTCATATGTTTGTTTGCCATTTGGACTTGTTCCTTTGTGAAATGTTTGCCCATTTCCCATGACAAAGAACTGTTAATAACAAAAGCAATGGACAGGCCCTCAGCACCCAAGGGACACAGGCTCAGGAGGGACACATCTAGAAAGCACAGATTATTCATTGCTTCAACATATGAACACATGCTGAATGTCTGAACCAACGTGGGCTGCTAGTGCATGCTGTTAGGGTGATATGGAAACAATGTGGACCATAGCTCCCAGGGAATACAGGATGCAGACCCAAGTCTGGGTCATTGCTGTGATGGGGCAGTGGTCTGGCACTCAACAGCACAGCAGGGCAGATTTTCACAAAGATAAACACTCATGTGCCATGTGAACCCAGCCCACACATTCATACTTCCCCAACCATTGAGGAAACCACTGTAAGGGTAATCCTTCACGCTAGCATCCATTGATATGTCCACAATCATCAGACGTGGAAGTAGCCTGGGTGATGGTCAGCTGGAAATTGATAAGCATTCTGTCTTATTGCTTCTCAGCGTTTTGGATAAGATCAAGTGTATTCTGTCCTGTATCTGAATCAGAGAACAGGATTCAGTGAGCAGGAAAGTATGAAGCCATAGGCTCACCTGAATGGATCTCAGGTACATTATGCTCAGAAAGGAGGCTGACCCTCAAAGCCTAGCCAATCTGTGATCCACTCAGGGACACCTAAGAGAGTCCAGGTCCCAGAGGCAAGGATGAGGCAAGGGTGTCCCTGGCCGGTGGAATGTGGAGAGTATGGCCAAAAGAACCCACGGGAAACAGTTGGGTGCTGGAGCTGCTCCTTATATGGCTGAACTGACTTATGGGGTGGTGACTCTCTGTGGCATGGAAAACCCTCATAGTGTATCTCAACAGAGATGTCCAGCAGTGCAAAGTGGAAATCCACCAGAAGGATAATAAAAGTGCACATACTATATGTACCATGAAATGTCTGTGTGTTCTGGTGGGCAGATTACCCAGACAGCTCAGAACAAGCAGCTGCCCAGAGCACACCCTGGACAAATGGCAGAAAGTTGACCTGGGCCCTCAGTGGACTGGCAGGGTAGGGCAGCAGAGCTGTACTGAGAGCCTCAACAGCGAAGGAAGCTCTGCTCATCCTCTCTCTTCCAGGCAGCAGGATTTGTTTGGAATTTTGATGGCCTACAGCATGTACAACCCTGTGAGTATTCTGGAATGCACTTCCCAGTTCCTGTTCCTGACATCTATCCAGAATGCCCCTTGTCACAGATTGCCAAGGCTGGCTGGTTGGGTGGCTCTCTTATGTGCAACTGAGACAGCAAGTGTAGAGGTCAGGCAAATGGTCTCCCTGGACTCAATCTCTCAAGTTCTGAGAACAGAAGGGGTGCCTTCCTCTTGTACTGCTTTCTACACTCTGGGATCAGGCAGGGTGAAGCATGCTACTCTGAGTACCAGCACTCTACAAGAGGATAGACAAATAGCGTGACTTTGCTGTGGTCTGGGCTGTTTGATGCCATGGCATGATGGCACTCATAAGATATGTGGCTGGTACAGTGAGCTAAATTCCACTCCACACATTTCCATTTCCTTACAAACCCACTCAGACCTTTCCCATGAGGAAAGCAGAGCTGCCAGACTCCTCAGTCCACCCCAACAAGATCTTGGCCTCCCATGCACCCTGCCTGGTGCCTATAGCAGTAGTATCCAGGCAGCCTGGATCCACATCCATGACTTGCCCATTCTCTATTCCTTCATTGTTAAGCCTAACCTTGGTGCTTCTTCCTCCTATCTAAAATGGAGCTCCAGGGGAAGCCATGGGTTGGAACTTGGATTCCTGCCCCACACTGAGATCCAGGGGGTGCACACATGTTCTTGCCTCTGCTCTTTTCTCTTGCATGCCCTGAGCTGAGGCCCTGAAGGGTTCTCTTCAGGAATATGGAAACCTGGCTCATGCTCTAGTTCTTAAAGACCTGACCTCCAGGGGCAAGAGAGGCCCAGGTGCTCCCTCCTCCATCTCCATATTCCCTTCAGTGGATGATCAAGCCCTCCCGTGGGGGTCACCGAATCCACTTGAGATCACCCAAACCAAGAGGTCACTAAATGATGCTCTGGGTTCTTGCAGGAGGTGGGCCATTTCCAGGGCCTGACCCATATAGTGGCACTGTTACTGATGTGGCTCAGTGAGGACAATGCATTTTGGGCTCTGGTCCAGCTCATGGAGAACGAGAAATAAATGATGTCCGGTAGGTGGACAGAGAACTGTATCACTGCATGCAAGTCTGCATAGTCATGAATCCACATGAATGAGTCTTTGTCCCTCACTGGCTCCTGGGTGTGGAGGACAATCTCCCTTTGGAGGATTCCTTAGAAGTCAGGGCTGCCACAGGACACCTATACTGAGCTATACACCCCATTCCTATCATCTAAGCCCTGCAACATTGTCCAGGCTGTCATGTGGGGGAGCCTATAGGCCAATGTGTCCCATCTGTGTCCAAGTAACTCAGGCTTCACGTGGATCTACACAGACTCCCACCCACTGAGCCATATCCAGTACATCCTCTGTGGCTCACCCCATCCTCGCTCCCGCATGTTGGCATCATCATCATCTACCCAGCCTGGCTGCAGAGTTCCTAGTGGTCACTTGGGGGCAGCCTGAATTCAATCCCACACAGTTTTGCACACATCGACATTCTGTGGCATCTCTGCCCTGGCCATGTGTCTACCCACCTGTCTCCTTGAGATTCCCACACACACCCCTAGGTGCTCAGAAAGACCTAACCCCTTGCCTGTGGCTCTGCAGCCCTCTTGGGGAGAGGCTCTGATCCGAGGACTAGGGGCTGATCCTACTCAGATCTCTACAAACTGGGACTCCCGAAACTGAAGATGCTCCAGAACCACCTGGAAGATCTTGTGCACCCTCCATGCTCTCAAGCAGCACCTGGTGAGTAAAGTGCCTCCTTGGCTCCAGTGGGGGTTCTGTTCACAGTGACAGGGGAGAAGCAGGGAGTGAGCCTCAAGGAATGCACTGTACCCTGGTTTACACAGTGTTTTCTGGATGCGGTAAGTGTCCATGGGGAACCCACTGCACAGGAAGCTCCTGCTCTAGTGCCTGGCTCTCCCACTCCTGTGTCAAGTTGCCCACAGTGTGCCTGAGCTCCCCTAGCTCCAGTAGACACAGAAGGAACGCTCTGCACACCCAATGTACAGTGGGCTCAGATGTGGCTGACAGGGCCCCAACTACTGGTGAGATGAGATCCTCACATAGGAGCTATGGCTTCATGTAGGCAGCCTCCTGGCATCTCTCTCTGTGCTGGGAACAGGGTCACTGCCCACCTTACAGCCTCTAGGGGCCCTGCTCAGGCCTGGATGGGTGGGGTCCTCTCCCTCTGGCATTATGGATTTGGGACAACTTTATACTGGAAAGGGCACACATGCTCACCACCATGGCCTATGTGACCTTGAAATTGAACCGAAGTAAGTACTCAGGGCCTGAAGATGCCAGGGTGCTGGGGGTAGAGTAGCCAGTGTACCATGATGTACAGTGAACAGGGTTTTAGGTGGGGATGAGGAGGCCTGGCAAGCTCTGGGCCCCTTGGGAAGGTGTCTGAGAAGGGCCGCAGCCAGCACTTGTTAGAACAGGGACAGGGGTTGGAGCAGCGATGGGTGCTAGACCATCCCCATGGCCCCTCCCAGCCTGACATCCTCCCTCCTGCCTAGAGCGCCTGCTGAAAATGCTCCAGGGCCACCTCCAAGACTTCCTCCAGGAGACCCTGAAGCAGGCCTGGGCCCAGGACAATAACTTTGTAGTCAAGCAGCTGCAGGCCTCCAAGCATGAAGTAGCCAAATTACGCTGCCTCCTGCCTCCTGAAGGTGGGCCCATTCTCCATGGGGCAGGAGAAGGGAAGGGATGTATCAGCAGTGGGAAGGCCCAGGCCTTCCAATTTCTAACCCATGCAGGACCTTTTACCTCTCCTGTATCACCTTGTTCTCCCCTGCTCCTCAGTTCTGCCTCAGAAGCTTTGAATCACAAGGCTTGGTTGAGCCTCAGGCAGGGCAGCTTCCAGATGTGCTCTTGTGGGGAGGGATCAGCCTCCAGATGTGCGTCTGGTGGGGAGGCAGGATGGGCTCTAGGCCTTGGTGTTCTGCTGATGTCACTGTTTGGGCAGAGACCAGACCATGCCTGGAGCTTCATTGCCCAGCTCGAACAGCTGCCCTTGGCTCACTGCACCCAGGAGCCGAGCACACCTGCAACCCCCACTTTCCACACAGATGACCAACATTCCTGACTGTCCCGGGGGTTGTGGCCAACCCCTGGCTGGGCGTTTGATCCCCTCCAGCCACCTGAGGTCACCAGCAAGGCTCAGAAGACCCTTTTATGGGCATCCCATCTCACATGTGTGAGCAGGGCAGGGGCAGAGGCAAGGACTGTGGGCCCAAGAAGAACCCAGAGTGCAGCTGAGTGTGGAGGTTCTAGGCCCAACCTGGTGCCCATATGTCTGTGGGCACAGAGGGCAGCATGACCTGGAGCACCACCCTGCTGTATGTGATGATGAGCAGGGCCCCTGCACAGTGGCTGCTGCTGTAGATGACCTGAGCCTGGGTCAGCCCTGCAGAACAGAGGTGAGTTTGTCCAGTTGTAGGAGTGGCAGAGGCAGACCCATGTGCAGGCGTGTGCAGGGACTGGTGAAGCCCAGCTGTGCCTCCCAGCTGGTGCCTTGCATGTGTCCTCTTGGGGAGAGGTGGTGGTGACTGAATCTCCCATCAGAAAGGTCCAGCACTGTGTCCTCAGCTGCAAGAGGTCTAAGGGAAAGGGACACAGGGCATCTCCTGCCACCACTTTTCTGGAGAGCATCCCCTGTCCCCAGGGACCCTGCTGGTGACCTCATCTTTGCTCCCTAGTCTCAGTTCTTACCAACATCACCTGAGGGGTCAGTTTCATTCTAGCCATCTAGGAGGTACACTAATGCTCAGTTCATCTGTTCTCATGTTGGGGCACAGGAGCCGGGGTTTAGGTGTCTGAAATATCACTGGGTCCTGAGTTGATACCATGTGTCCCCAGAGCTGAGGCAGGGAGGTCAGGGCCTGTGCTGCTCTGTGGGGCTGTCCAGGAGGAGCCAGAGGTGTCCCTGACACTGCCCTGGCCCATGCTGAATGCATCCTTCCCTCTGGAGTCAGCAGCTACAGGATGTCTTCAGTGTTACACAAAGTGACAGGGATATTAGGAATCAGGTGCAGGCAGTGTACCCTGCAGCCACAATGTGCCTGTGGAAAAGAAAACCTTGTCTGTTTTCCTTCCTTTAACAGATCTTTGGAGCCTGTGTTGTACATGTGGGGAAGATTAGTTTAGGATCTTCTCTTAATAAAATTTTCTCCCTCTGAGGTTTCAGGGACCCATTCCAGAGTATATTTAGTTATGGTGTTTATATTTGTTTTGAGTATGACAGCAGCTCTCTGGCTCCTTGATATCACAAGGAGAGCTGGGCACATGTTCTATTGGAGCACCTCCAGGCCTTGTATAATACAATGGAGAAAGCACTTTTGGCACCAATTGTTAAGCAGATTCCTTAGGCTCCCATTCATTGTTAATGGTTGGAGTGACATTTCCCCAAGTTGGGATATTTCTCCTTGGTTAGAATGCACAAATGCATATCCCATTTGCACATCCCAGCTTATTTCTCTCAGATAGTTTCATTTAAGACAAGTTAAAATTCCTCCTGTTCATATTATATAGGGCATAGATCCTCTCTCAGATGCTGATGTACTTATCTGGGTCATTGATAGAGTTACATAGATCTTGCTTAAATTTCCCAATTTGAGAGAATCAAGACGGTGGGATAGGGTAAGGACATGTTTAAAAAGATGGAGAAATATTAGCCAGTGTGAAGCAGAGAGGGCACATTCCAGGAAATAGGAGAAGACAGAACAACAACAGCAGAGGGGTGCTTGGAGACTGACAGGGAAGCAGCAGAAACAATGGTGTGATGTTGCAGTGGCTGGTACTCCAGCAGCATTAGGTGAGTGGCAATCCAAATTGCACCAGCAGCCGGAATAACAGCAGCAAACAGGAGGGAAAGGAAGTCTATCTAGAGCTAAGTCAGTGAACCCAAACAAAAACTGCCTGTCCTGCTGGTTTATTTGATTTGATCAGGAGCAGAGAGACAGGGCAGCAGATCACAGACTGGCAATGTGCAAACAGGGTGGATTTCACAAGCCATTTTGCCCCCTAGAGCTGAGTTAGGTCAATTGACTTTTTTCTTTTTTAATTATTTTATTTTGACAATCTTTACATAGTTGATTATGGCACAAAGGGTCAAGGGCTACAGGAAAGTGGGTAAGACCATTGTTTCCACGTTCTCTCTCAAGTTTCTCAGAGCCTTCATAACCTGTCTTGTATTACATGGAAGATCATGTTCACAAGATCGGAGATAAGTTATTCAGTGGTATGCTTTTTTTAGAATGTCTGGATTTCTTTATAAAAGTAATAAGAAAGCAAAAGGTTCGTTCTTACACAACTGAATGAGCATGCCACCCTTGCCAGAGTGTGGTGTTATTGCGGTAGAAACAGGAATAAATTGATTCCTGACATCTCAATTGTGACGTCTCCTATGTGAGAGTGTTATCAGATACTTAATCAGGCTGTTGTTGCTCAGCACTTGGATAGGCACTGCACCAAAGGCAAGTGTCGGTTAGAGGAATGAGTCTATTTTCAAGAATCTAGCATTGTGAGCCGCAAGTTTTCCAAATTCAAAATGTACTGTCTTCACCCATTAAGCCAAAAAAGTGTTTTTTGAAAAACATGAGTAATTTCAGTGTAAAGGTAAATATAAGAGTTACTTGATAATTACCTGTTTGGCTGGATGTTTTGATGGCTTCTCCGGCTTACTTTGGCTTTCTGCTAGCATGGAACATCTTTTTCCAACCTTTCACATTCACTGATGTATACTAATAAAGAAGCTCTGTGTGTCTTTATTAGTGTGGTATTTTCTTGCTTGTAGCAAATCCATGGGTCTTTTTGGCCTGTCTGTATATTTTCATTTAAGAATTCAGGCTATTTATATACAACATTTAGTTGAGAAACAGTAACATTTCCACTTTTTGAGCTTACTCATTTATTTTTAAATCATTTCTGAAATACAGTTGTACAGGTATAGGAATTCTTCCCTTGTATGTAGTTGGTAGTTTTTATATAGATATCTACGGCCTGCACACCTTAAATGATCTTGACCATTTTCTTCTGTCTCAGGCATATTGTTAAGATTCACTTGTAAGGTTAGATCAGTGATGAGAAGTTCTTTAAATTTCATTGTTTTGGAAGGTGTTTATTTAATCTTTGTATGTAAGTGACAGTTTATCCAGGTACAGTATTCTGTGTTGACAGTTTTCTTTTTTTCTTTTTGTATGTGGACAGCATTTCTCCATTCGTTCCTAGCCTGTACAATTTCTTATGAGAAATCAACTGTGAGCCTCATGGAAGGGAATCTAATATTTCACTTACATGTATCTTCGAATCTTTCATTTATATTTTACTTTAAAATGTTTTCAGAGGCTTTGAAATGACTTCATCACGGTGAAGATCTTTTCTAGTCATGTCTGTTAGGAGTTCTGTGTAATATGTTTCCTTTACTTTGATACGCTTATATTTCTTCAAATTAGAGAAACCTGCTATTATCTCTTTCAATAGTTTTTTTTAAGGCATTCTTAATCCACAATTAAGGAACTCCAAAGACATGCATGTTTGGTAGAGCAAAATAATCGGAAATGACTTTTTTGACGTTTCTCCTTAATTTTTTTTTAAAGATTTATTTTTTGGTTGTTTTGAAGTGCTTTGTATATCCTGGAAATTAGCCCCCTATCGCCTATATCGTGTGCAAAGATCTTCTCCCACTCTGTGGGTTGCTTTTTTACTTTGTTGATTGTTTCCCTTGCTGTACAGAAGCTTCTTAGTTTGATGAGGTCCCATTTGTTTATTCTGTTCTCAACTGCTATTGCTTTTGGTGTCCTTCTTAGAAAGTCGGGACCTACTCCTAGGTCTTGCAGGGTATTTCCTACATTTTCCTGCAAGAGTTTGAAGGTTTCTGGATGTAGGTTTAGGTCTTTTATCCATGTAGACTGGATCTTAGTGTATGGTGATAGATGTGGGTCTATCTTTTTGTTTCTACAGGCTATCAGCCAGTTGTCCCAACAACATTTACTAAAGAGGCCTTCCCACTTGCTTGAGTTGTCATTGGTCTTTTTGTCAAAGATTAATTGGCTGTATTTGTGTGGGTTCCCAAAAAACCAAAACAAACAAGCCACTCAAGAAATGGGCACGAGTAATGGGCAAACATTTCACAAAGGAACAAGTCCAAATGGCAAACAAACATTTGAAAAAATGCTCCAGCTCCCTGGCAATAAGGGAAATCCAAATTAAAACATCGATGAGGTACCACCTAACACCAGTAAGATTGGCCCACATAAACAAGAACACCAACGACGCTTGCTGGCGAGGATGCGGGGGAAAAGGGAACCCTACTCCACTGCTGGTGGAGCTGCAAATTGGTACAGCCTTTATGGAAATCAGTCTGGAGAACACTCAAACAACTCAAAATCTGCATACCATATGACCCAGCAATAGCACTCCTAGGAATATATTCAAAACACCTGTTTTACGACAAACCAACATGCATCCCTATGTTCATTGCAGCACAATCAGTAATTGCAAAAACATGGAAGCAACCGAAATGCCCATCAGCAGAAGATTGGATAAGAAAGCTTTGGTTCATCTACTCCATGGAATACTACTCAGCTATTAAAAAAAAAACAAAATGCAGTTCTTTGTGGCTAAATGGGCCCAACTGGAAACTATAATGCTAAAGGAAATGAGCGAATCCCAAAAGGTTAGATACCACATGTTTGCCTTGATTTAACCTGTAATTTTTGTTTGGTTGTTTGTTATTTTTTGAACCTGTCATTGACACTGTCTCAACCCAGATGTTTTGAAGAATGGAACTTGCATTATTTTTAACATATTGTTTACCCAATACTATGTCAATTAATTCCATAATGTTGTATATTGATACTGATGCCTTGTTGGGGCTTTTAACTGACCGGATCTTTACTTTGTTAGACCTACCTTCAGACCAGAGAAGGTCTCCCCAAGAGGCCACTGAACTTATCTGGACAATAAGACGCTGGACTTTATGCTAGGTATATGCTTGCAAGGAACGAATCTCAACTGAACTTGAACTGTGTTTATGCAACAAGGTGGAGGAATCCACTATGGGGGGAGGGGTATGGGAGGGGTGGGGGGAATCTCCAGCGCCTATAAAACTGTACCACATAATACAATGTAAACAACAATAAAAAAAAAGATTTATTTTTTATTATTTTTTTATCGGAAAGGCGGATATACAGAGAGGAGAGACAGAGAGGAAGATCTTCCATCCGATGATTCACTCCCCAAGTGAGCCGCAACGGCTGATACTATGCCGATCTGAAGCCAGGAGCCTCTTCCGGGTCTCCCACGCGGGTGCAGGGTCCCAAAGCTTTGGGCTGTCCTCGACTGCTTTCCTGGGCCACAGGCAGGGAGCTGGAAGGGAAGCGGGGCCACCGGGATAGAACCGGCGCCCATATGGGATCCCGTGGCGTGCAAGGCGAGGACCTTAACCAGTGCGCCACTGCTCTGGGCCCATCTACTTAATTTTTGATATGATTGATATGCTTTCTAATATGTAAGCTACAGTTTCATTTTTTTTTCCTGTCCATGGTGTATGTGAAGGCTTGCCGTTACATTTTTGGCATAGGAATTCTTTATTTCTAATATTTCAGTTTCATTTTTACATCAATATATGTTCCAAGAGAATTTCTCGTCAATGTGATGTATGTGTTTCCTCAGCTCATGCACTTGCTTCTCTGTATTGTTGAGTGACCATATCATCCTTCCTTTGATTTCCTTTGCAGGCGTTTCATTCATCTGTTTGTATTCATACTAGTTTTTTATTCTGCGATACAGTTCCAAGTTCCCTTCCCCCTCCGTTGATTTCCCTTCTAGTATTATAATGAGTGGTTCTTCATGACGTCATTTTATGCCCATGATGCTCTTATGTCACATCACATTTTAAAATGTTTTTATATTATCTTTCTGGCATCATAATGTCTTCTTTTATTTTTGCTTTCCTATTGACATTTGTGGAAACACTTACTGGTTTTTGTCCTCTGATTCCTTTGTTCTTTGAAATATAACTCTGTGCCTAGTAAGATGACTGTTACTTCAGGGGGTATTCAAAAAGGTGTGCTGGGTGTGGACATCGAGCAATGGCCAGTGTTTGAAAGTAGCACAAATTCCCAGACAACACCCAAGTTATTTGTAGGTCTCTGCTGTCATGAGCAGTAAGAAGTGTATCATCATGTCAGCCTTCATGATCAGATACAGCTCCTCTCTTTTTTCTTACTCGAAAGTCAGTTATACAGAGAGGAGGAGAGACAGTGGAGAAGATCTTCCATCCACTGATTGTGCAATGGAGTGGCCACAATGGAATGAAAGCCAATCCAAAGCCAGGAGCTAGGATCTTCTTCTGGGTCTCCCACATAGGGGCAGGGTCTCAAGGTTTTGAACCACCCTTGACTACGTTCCCAGGCCACAGACAGGGAGCTGATGGGAAGTAGGACCATTGGGATTATAACTGGTGCCTATATGGCATCCTGGCATGGGCAAAGTGAGGATTTTAGCCACTATCTATGGGGCCCCAGCCACAACTGCTCTACTCTAAGCTGAAGTGGCTGCACAGCATGAGCCCACATTGATTGTGCACCCCACCCATGCAGCCCCCTGAAGCACACATAGGATCTTTGATCTTTTCAGTATAAGCACAGAGCCCTCTCACAGAGGACTCTCAGGTTATTCAGAAGATTCTGAGCTTCTGAAATTTGAAACAGACATCGCCCCACAACCTACTAAGATGTATCCCGACAGTTACAAAATGATATACTGCAACAGTCGCAGGTGCATTGTACTCACTCTGCCACATAAACCTCCACCTTCTATGGAGAGTGTGAAAATTCTAGTATAAACTTCCTGCCCTAAAGAAATTTGTGGGTACTCCCTGATTCCTTTGTTGGTTTTTTTTTTTGTAGCTCTCCACTGGGATCGAAGTTTCTTCCTTTTTCCCTGTTATCCTCCTGTAATTGAAATCAGCAAATCTGTTCCATTTTAAGCCCTGAGTCAAATCAGCTGTGGATCTACTGATGCTCAAGACAGGGAAACAGAATCTCAAACACTGCAATACACTTTAGCCTCCTGGACATACTTTCCTCTAGTGACACATAAAATTGAGAACTGAATTAATGCTTAGTAATTTTCTGAAACCAACCATGTGTATAGATAAAGCAATTCTGGATCTTCTGAATGCCTATGAAATTTGGAAATGAGATATAAGATTGTTATCTGTCTCATCTAACCCTTCTCTATCGATGATCCTTGTGTTAGGATTTATAACAGTTGCTATATCTGAAAATATTTGTAATTCCTACTCTTGAAAACATTAAACTAGGAAAAAAGAAATTCACTCACAAAACAAAATGTGCATTAAATCAGATGACATGAACGTTTGGCATGTATAATAATGTATTCCTTATCTATTAATTGCTTTGCTGTAAGTTGAAGTTTATTGTGTTGTGATTCTGTATAAGTTAATTAAGATTTAAGCAATGAAATTGCGATCATCATCAAGTATATCATTTAAAAATCATACTTAGCATTCATGAAATTAGTCAACCAAAAAAAACCTCCTAAAATTTACAAGCAGTTTAATGATGCCAATTTTATATGCAGTTTTTTTCTTTCTTTTTTAACTTGATAAAATACTATTCAATCTATGCATTAATACAAAGGGAGTGTACATACTATATCACCTGAAAGTTTAAATCCAATGTTTCATTTCTGTTAGAGACCATATGTGACAAACTTAACTTCAATATTAATCATCTAATAGAAAATAACATTATATTTTCTGTCACATTCACAGTACTAGTGTTCAATGTCTGTGTGAGGCTGGTGACATGCACACTGGCAACAAACATCAATATTGTTAAGGGTAACAGCAAGTTCTGTTGGATTGCACTGATCTGAGAATGAGAAAGACAGACACGAAGCAAGATTTTCTGCTTCAGAAACAATATTTCCTTGAAGAGAGTAAAAGGCTGTATTTCACAATGGAAAGCAGGTGGTCCTCACCATCACAAGTCCTGTGAGAGCATCCTTAAGTTACACCAACAGCGGGGAGATTGCCTTGATAGTCCTGACTTCAGTAAACAGCAGGCTGTTCCAGTGTACTGTAATGGGAGTCCAATGGGCTTTCAGGAACATTATCTTCTAAAGTATTTAATTGTATCAAAATGTCTTATCTCAATATCTGTTAAATTTTGTCTATGTACCTAATGTGTTGAGACTTTAAAGAAGTTAACTCACCATTTTTGTGCCTTCTGGTAAACCAAAGTGTGTGTGCTTAGGAGAGATGTAATGTAATTTGGATATGAAATGACTCCAAATGCTTACATAAGAAATGTTTTGTGGTGATAATTACCTCAATTTACTCCTCTCACAATCACTCTTTATCAGATCTCATAAGTGAGCTATGGACCTCTATTATTTGAATTCAAAACTACGAACAAACCCAACAGTAGGACAGACACTTTAAGTGCTAAGGGCATGGTAAAGATGTTGTCAGTTACTTTTCTGAATATTGGGGTTTCCATGTTGTGATAGGGCCATCACATTGCATTCAGTCTAATCTGAAAAGGCTTAATGCCCATCAGTGGCACTCCTTGTTAGGTTCTAGTGCTTCTATTTATCACTGCAGATGTCCACACATTGATCAAATCCTCTGTTTCCAAAACCTCTAGTGTAAAGTTAGATCAAGTTTCAGTTAGGCTTCACGTTCAACAAAGTCTGTCTCCACCTCAGTTGAAGAGCTAGACTTTAATATTTTTCAAACTCATTTACTTTGTGATTGACTTGTACTTTCTGTGGAATGCATTCCTTGTTAACTGCGTTAAGCTTTGAATAGCACATTGGAAAACGTTCTTGTGACATCATACTGTATAATTTTATCATTTTATTATAACAAAAACGTTTGTAAACAAAACAGATTGTATGCAGTCCACAGGCAAAGTCCTTGAAAGAAACAACCCTTCTTACAACTCTCCTTCTTTCTTCCTCTCCTATCTTCATCAGATGTTCAAACATGTAATTTTAATCCACTTCCGTTTTAGTGGCTTAATTTTGATTGCTCTTAATATTTTTTTAAAGATTTAATTTATTATTTTTATTGGAAAGGCAGATATACAGAGAGGAAGATCTTCCGTCTGATGATTCACTCCCAAAGTGAGCGCAATGGTCGGTGCTATGCCGATCTGAAGCCAGGAGCCTCTTCCAGGTTTCCCATGTGGATGCAGGGTCTCAAAGCCTTTGGGCCGTCCTTGACTGCTTTCCAGGGCCACAGGCAGGGAGCTGGATGGGAAGTGGAGCTGCTGGGATTAGAACCGGCGCCCATATGGGATCCTGGGCGTGCAAGGTGAGGACCTTAACCACTGCGCCATCGTGCCGGGCCCATGCTCTTAATATTTCAAAACTAAAACTAGAAGGGTCACAATTTCCTGGAATATAAATATGGGGAGAATTGAAATAATATCTCAAAGAGATTACCTGATTCTAATACATTTTTGTATTGCATATCAGCTGTCACGTATGAGGAAAGCATACCTGAGTGCTACAATAATGGATTTCAGTTTTATTCATTAAAATGCAAGAGAATCTCATTTTTATTATGATTTAGTAGTATTCCATATTCCACTTATATACATATAAATATCTATCTATGTATTTAAATACATATTTATGACACATTATAGATTTTCACATTGACAGAAGTGTGAATTGATTCTAAATATTTGCTATGGTGAAAATAATATGCATTAAACATGGGGATATAACTAACTTTAATATGATTCTATTAAGGTAGTATAAATTCCCATTAATGAGATAACTGTATCACAAGGGGCATGTTCAAATACCTGAGCACTTTCCTTACTGTTTCCCATGTGGTTGAACTAGACTACATTCCCACCATCAATAATAGAAGGCGAGCATCCAGAAAGACGAGCACATTTCCCTCACTGTCTTCATTCCACAGGAATAAATCACCTTCTCTTTCATATCTTAAATAGCCTGTAATTTTAATACAATTTCTTCTCAGAAGCTTAATTTGCCAAAAATCACAAGAGTAAACAATAAGACCAGAGCACCACATTTCTAATGAAGTGTAAATATATGCCAAAAAATAAACCATATCACAACATATCATAACATAACCTTTTCATTCTTACATTATATTATGTTCTATTTTAATTGCCACAAATCAGAAAAAAGAAAAACCACATGATTTTTTATCTTTGATACTGGCCTATTTCATTAAGCATAATGATTTCCAGTTGCGTACATTTCTGATTAAAGATAGACTTTTAGACTTTTTTTATGACTGAGCTGTGTTTCAAGTATACACACACACACACACACACACACATATTTTAATCCAGTCATCAGTGTTGGTCATCTGAGTTGATTTCATGTCTAAGCTATCATGAATTGTGCTGCAATAAACTTGGGTGTATAAATATCCTCTCATAGACGATTTCATTTTAGGTAAATTTTCAGGAGTGAAGTGGCTGGATTACATGGCAGATGTATTTTCAGATTTCTGAGACATCTTCAAAGTGTGGTCCATAATGGTTTTTTGAGTTTACATCCCCATTCACAGTGGATTATGGTGCCATTTCCCCCACATTCTTGACTGCATTTATTGTGGTTTTTTTTTTTTTTGAAATTATTATTTTCAGCAGATGGTCATTTTAAATAGAATGTAAGGAAACCTCAGAGACACTTTTATTTGCATTTTCCTATGATGGCTAGTGAGCATGAATGTTTTGCATGTATCTGTCTGTCATTTGTATTTCATCCTTTGAAAAATGACTGCTCATGTCCTTTACCTGTATCTTAACTAAATCGTTTATGTTTGTTGAGTTTTTCCAGCTCGTTATAGATCCTGAATATTAATTCTCTATATGGTGCAAACATTGAAACTCCTTTTGATTCTGTGGCTTGCCAGGGGCGGGGGCTTTGCGATGAAGCGGGGTTGGAGGCTGAGCCAGCCCTGGATGGAGCAGAGTGCCCCCTGGATGCAGCCTTCCCACAGGCCGGCCCTGGGCCGCTGCAGCACTACCTCCTGAGCGGTGACCCGCTCGGGAGAAGTCGCCAACAAGGTGACCATGAAGGTGGCAGTCCCCAGCCCGGCCTTGGAGCTCCCAGACCTGCTGCTGCTGGCCAGCCCCGCCAAGGAAGACAGACAGCTGCAGCTCCTATGGTGATTGTCCCGCCCCTGCCTGACCTCGGACCTCTGATCTCCTCAGGGAGACCAGCCCTGGGCGGGGAACCAAGGGGTCCACAGGGCCAGAAATGGACGGACCTGGTCTGACTTACAGGGAGAAGGAGAGACAGAAAAGATCGTCCGTCCCTGGCTCACCCTCCTCCCAAGTGGCCACATTGGCTGGAACTGAGCTGATCTGAAGCCAGGAACCAGGAGCTTCTTCCGAGTCTCCCATATGGGTGCAGGGTCCCAAGGCTTTGGCCTATCCTCCACTGCGTTCCCAGGCCACAGGCAGGGAGCTGTATGGGAAGTGGAACAGCTGGGACATGAACCAGTACCCATATGGGATCCCGGTGGATGTAAGGCGAGGACTTTAACTACTAGGCTACCACACCGGGCTCCCATTTTTGTGTGTGTTTTTGTTTAAGGAACAGAGCCAAAGGCAATGAAGACCCAGAAGGGATGGCTCCTGATGAGGAAGAAGAGGGAGATGTCAGCACCTGAGGCTGCCCTTTCCCTGGCCCAGACGATTCCCCCTGCAGTTCATCCAGCTCTTCATCCACACGGAGAGGTTGCGGCAACTGAAGGTCAAGTTCTGCATGGGCCTCACTTTCTACCTGCCTGAGACCCGCAAACGCGAGTTCGGCAAGTGGGTGCAGTTGATGTACCGCCTGCGCTTCTCCGAGGCCCAGGGCGCCCTACCCTTCACACAGAACCCTTGGGAGCTGGGGGATGACGAAGAGGACGAGGACAGGCCCTGCCAGGAGTACGGGCAGCTCCAAGCCAAGGAGGACATACTGGACCCTCAGACCTCTGAGCTCTGGGGGCTCTGACTACATCCCGTGTTGTCAGGGTTACCTAAGGACCAGGGCCTGAGGCCCCTGACGCAAGGGCTGCCCAGGGCCCACATGAGAGTTCCCAGTCTGGCCACCCTGCAGATTTCCCAGGGACTGTCGGACAGCCGCGTAGAGCCCCCAGAGACTTGGTGCCACCCTTCCCAACACGCCTGCCTCACACTGTCCCTCCTCTGTGGCTCCTGGAGTTGCTACAGCACCAGCCTGCATCCCTTCTCCTCCTGTGGCTGCCTCTTTAAAGTAGTCGTTGGAAGGAAAAAAAAATTCCATTTCAGTACAGAATTTTCTTAGCTTGTTGCAACCCGATTTACTTATGTTTGCTTTAGTTGTCCATTTGGTGTATTTTTCAAGATGTAGTTGCTTGTACCTATGCCTTTCAGTGTTTCCCAACGGATTTCCTGTAGGAGTTTGATGGTCTCCAGTCAGAGATTTGCATTTTCAATCCATTTGAGATGATTTTTGTGATGCGGTGCAAGGTAAGCTCCTTGTTTCCTACGTCTGCATGTGTATGTGCAGTTTTCGGAGCACCATATGTTGAAGAGTGTCCTTCATCCCCAGTGATCTCCATTCTCTTCTCAAGACTTAGTTGGCTTTAGGTACGTGTTGGTTGATTTCTCAGACTTCTGCTCAGCTTTGTTCATCTGCAGGGATATTTTTTTTTATGCCAGTACCCAGCTATTTTGAATGAGAACTGCACGTATTAGAATTTGAACTAAGCTGTTGTGGCATTTTCTGGCCCTGTTTTTGTTGTTTAAGATTGCTTTAGTAATTCAGGATCACTAGAATTAAAATTTCAGCATCAATCTTTAAAGTATTTTTACTTGAGACACAAGTTTTACAGAGAAGGACAGATGCTGGTTCACTATTGAGCTGGTTACAACGGTCACAACTGAACTGCTTGGTGAGAAGAATGTGCGAAATATACTGACTGGGATTGCACCGGACCTGTAGATTATTTTGGGTAATGTGGATGTTAAGTGACACTGATGAAGTTTATGAATGTAGAAGACTCTCTACTTTTGTCATGTTCCATTTTTTCTTTCACATTCTTGGCTACGTTTATTTCAAGGTATTGCACTTGGGGTTAATTTTTGTTTTTTGGACTGCTCTTAACAGTTCTTTCTTGACTACTGCATTATTTTTCTATACAAGTCTGTTGATTTTTGTATGTTGATTTTATATACTGCAATTTTATCAAACTCTCCTGTGAGTTGTAGATGTTTCTCTGTTAGTAAATTTTTTGCTCCCCTATGGTAAGGAATCATGTTATGTATAAGCAATGTGATTTTCTCCTTTCCAAATTCCATTCCTTTTGTCACCAAGGAACTGTGTTTAAAACTGCTACGGCTGTAGTGAATAGAGGCATGAAAGCCGGCCTCCTTTGCTCATTTCGGATTTTGATAAAATGCTTTCCATATTTCTCCATTCAGTATGATGCTAGCTATGGGTTTTAATCTGTTGCTTTGATTGTGTTGAGGAATATTAATTCTATACTGTTTGCTTAATGGGTTTTATTTAACAGATTTGTTTATTTTTGTTTGAAAGGTGGATTTTGTAGAGCTAAAAGGAGAGACAGGGAGAAGGTCTTCCGTCTGGTGATTCATTCCCCAAATGCCTGCAGCAGCCAAAAGTGAGCTGACCCAAACCTGGAACCCACAGCTGCTCCAGATGTCCCTTGTGGGTACAAGGTCCCAAAGACTCAGGCCATCTTCTGCAGTTACCCCAGGCCAAAGAATAGAGCTGCAGTGGAAGCAGAACAGCTGAAACTCAAATTGGCAACCATGGATGTTGGCATCAGAGGGCAGCAGACTATCTTGCTACATGACAGCCCCTCCTTACAGATTTGAGATGAAATTATGTTGTATTTTTTATTGTTTTTTTCTTTATCAATTTGACATAGCCATCCTGGTTTTATTTTTCAGTTTGGTATTGTGTCTTGCATGTATTGAGCCATATTGTGTGTAAGGGATCAATCTCCCTTGCTCTGAGTGAATGATCTTTCTGATGTGCTTTATGAATTCTCTGAGACAGCGTTTTGTGTTCATGAGGGATATTGTTTGACAGTTGCTTTTTTATGATTTTCTGTATTGGAATTAAGGTTATTGTGGCCTCATAGAAGTTTCAAATGCTTAATAGCTTCAGAAGTGAAACTAATTTTTTTTAAGTGATTGAATTTAGCAGTGAGGAAAGCTAGTCTATTCATGTCTGTGGTTGGGAGGGTCTGTTTTAGTGATTCAATCACTCTTAGTTATCAATTTATTTAGACTTCTCTGTCTCCTTCACTCAATTGCTGTCGGCTGTACATGTCCAGAAAGCTATTCCTTTCTTTAAGGATTTACAGTTTGTTATTTGATGCTTTACGTAATTCCTTCGGATTCTTTGTATTTCTGTTGTTACAAATTTTTTCACCTTTGATTTCACTGATTTAGATTTTGTCCCTTTTTGGTTACTTCTGGCATTAATGTATTAATGTTTTTTGTTTGTTTTAAAAACACAAATGTTCATCTCACTGATCTTTTCCTGATTGTTTTGATGTCAATGCTGTTAGGTTTTTTGGTTTTTTCTAATTTTAACTTTCTTTCCTCCTGCTATTTGTGAGTGGAGTTTGTGCTGCTTGTCAGGTGCTTGAGAAGCATTGATCCACAATTCATTGAGACATTGACAACTTTTCAATAGTAGACACTAATTGATATGAATTTCCTTAAAATTTCCTTTTCTATATCCAGGAGTGTTGATATGCTGTGCTGTCATCTTCATTAATTTCCAAGATTTTTTTTATTTCATGTTTTATTTATTTGAAAACCCTCGTTCATTCTGAAGTTTCTGGTTTATTCTCATGTGTTTGAATATTTTCTTAAATTTTCTTGAATTTCTCATATTTACTTAAGTTGTTGATTTGCTTCTCTACTCAATTTTTTTGTTCTAAAATAAACATGGTAGCAATACAGATTTAATTTTTCTTTCAATTTCTCAGGCTTGCTTTATTATCTAACATATGGTTTATACTATTGAACATTGTGTTTTGTGGGGGAAAATATTATGCAATGGAACAACATTTAGTGCAGAAGTTTAAAATACTCAAAACCAAGTAAATTCTCTATAAGTAAATAAGAAGGGATATTTCACTATATTAAAGAAACACACAAAAAGTAAACCAACAAAATGATCTATTGAAGAAACAAAATAAGAAATTTCTAAATTCATAAAATAATTATCAAAAAATGACAAATCCAGCTAGTTTATCCAGATTAGACAGAGAAAAAAAAAATAACTACCTGCAAGCAATAAAGGTGATATCTGTCGCATGTGAAAATCCATTTTTATATTATTTTTCACACAGGAAATACATTAACAAAAATTAAATTCCATGTTATGTAAGCCTCAGGCTTGGAATTGTTTTTAAAATAAATAAGTCAATGAAATGTATATGGAAAACAAAAACTAACATATATTAATGCATAAGTATGTGTATTTGAGGTAGGACAAGATGAATGATTAGGGCAGGAGCTGTATGGGAGTACAGAGGTTATTAGGGGCAAAGCAGGTGCAGGGCAGAGCTAGGAAGGAAAATTCCACACTAGGTGAGCAGAGCTGGCAGGGGGCCGGTGAAGAGAAGTGGGAACTGTGGAGAGAACTGGGAGCTGTGGAGAAAAGAAACATTGTTGAAAATGTCAGAGGCTGCAGCCTGCAGCACAAGAGAAAGGCGAGCACAGCAACCTATGAAAACGCAGCCTAACCCACACACAAAAGCCTACTGGATTTGGACCCAGCACAAAGGGAGCCGGAGCACCCAGACCCCTATGAGTGCCTCCAAAGATATAACATTTGGTAAAAAGTCGTAGGACAAAGTACTGATTGATTGGCTCCAACACCTGTGAAAGGATGCAAAGCTGAGTTAAATCCAACAGGTTCCTGATTTATTTTCCCCACATTGGAGAAATCAGATTATTGTGGAGCAAGTCATTGGGGAGTAAACCACTGCAAGCTAGTCAAGGGGGGAACCCAGGAAGCGAGAGCAGAGTCCATTCCATACCCAAAAGGTTCATTTTTTAAACACCCTGAAAGACACCAGGACTACCTTAGTGGAGGATTCTGAAACCTGGTGTGTCAGGGCCCCTTGGCCAGCAAGTCAAACCCGGACACTTGTTGTCTTTGTGGAAACTTTATTGTGGAGAAGACACAGCAAAACCGGCGCGTGGCAGCCGCGCAGCAGCCACTGTGCAGGCACGCAGCAGCCACAGCATCACAAGGCGCGCTCTCTCTCCTCCCAGGTTCTCTGGCTCCCTTATATTGGGTAACACGGCCAATCAGCGTAAAGGTCACCTCTGCAGGCAGCGGGCAGGCCAATCCTCACTCAGATCATGCTCTGTCCATGCGCCATCCACGCACCCCTGGGCCAATCACAGCAGACTTCCTGAGACTTGTTTTTTCCTACCACAGGAGGAAGCAGCAGTTCGGCGCCATCCATCTAGGGTGTGGGCTGCAGGCTCCCTACACTGGTGTGAAGAAACTGGTACAGAATCAGCTAATTGAATTCTGGAGGAAGCCATAACAAAAGCCCAAATGCATTGCAAGCAAGGAGGGATATGGAGTTTGCATCAGCAGTGGGGATATTCCAGTGCATGTGATTAGTCCAGCACCCCACAGAAGGGGATCAGAGAAGTATGAGCAGCTGGCAGATGGATGATTGATGCACCCCTGGGAAAGGCAGGAATGAACAAATCCACTGACCTGCTTGACTTTGTTGCTGCACAGGCTGTGGGCTGTGGGTGGGGTAAGATAGAGTGAGGCCCTGCCAAATTGGCATCCAGCTCTGTGGTTCTGCTGCTGTCCTAACATCAGTCACAGCCCTGTCTCCACATCATAGATACCAGTGAAACGGTGATCATGTGCTGTGTCAGCATCTGAATGAAACTCACAGAAGCACAGCAGAAGACATTGGTAAGGATAGCAACAAATAAAGGGAAGTGAGTATAGACTTGAGAGAGAGTGAGAGATAAAGAGAGGAAAGGAAAGAAGAGAAAGAAGGGAAGGAAGGAAGGAAGGAAGGGAGGGAGGGAGGGAGGGAGGGAGGGAGGAAGGAAGGAAGGAAGGAAGGAAGGAAGGGAGGGAGGGAGGAAGGAAGGAAGGAGGGAGGGAGGGAAGGAAGGAAGGAAGGAAGGAAGGAAGGAAGGAAGGGAGAGCAACAAATCCTTACTTCTAATCCCATCAAGTCTCTCTACTCAAAGAAGAATTGAGTAATAGAAGAGAAACAACATTGATTAGAATAGTGGCAGAAATGGCCATGATCCCAGACACTATCGAACCCACAACAGAGAAGCTAGGCATATAAAGGCTTTGACTTGGGAATGAAGCTAGGCCAGCACTACCTGCCGTGACTGAGGCTGAAGTCCCCGGGAGCAATGAGCAAAATAGTTAGACATAATCCCAAGTAAAAAACAAACAAGAAACTGTTCATACAGTATGTGAACAATAAATCTATTCACAAAATTATGAGTGACAGACACAATGTAATGAAAGAATCTGCTGGAGGAGAAAATGCACCAGTCTGAAAGTTCCTGGTCAAGGGTGTCAGAACTGCCAGCAACACAAATGGGAAAGCCAGTATTTCTCTCAAAAAAACAAAAAGTCCATCTCAATCTTAGAATTGCAGGATGAAGACATTAAGAATATCCCCGACAAGGAAGTAAATACATATAAAACATCTACTCATATATGTATATGCGTTTATATACATATATACATGGACAGGCAATCAGTGTTTCCATACGTGTATGTATATGCATGTATGTGTATGTATGTTTCTAGGCATACACACATATATATGATATATATATATGATAAATCTCTTCAGAGATAGTGAGAAACAAAGGCAAGAATAAATGAAAAACAAACAAAAAATACTAGCCAACAGATTTCAACAACACATCAGACAGATCATTCACTCAGACTGGGTGGAAATATCCTGGCATGTAGGGATAGTTTAACATAACAAATTGATAAGTTAAATAAAAACATACGATCATGTCAATAAATGCAGACAGGTCATTTGATGAAATTCAACACCACTTCACACTAAAAACCACAACTAATATAAGCATGGAAGGAATATTCTACATCACAGTCAAGGCACTTAATGGAAAACCCAAAACCAGCATCATAGTGAATGAGGAAAGTTTGGAAGTGTTTCCACTAAAATCTGGGATGAGACAAGGATATCTGTGGTCAACACTGTTATTTAACATACTACTGGAAATCCTCAATAAAGCTAACATGCAAGAAAGACATATTAAAGGAATTCAAATTATCTGTTTACAGATTACATGATTCTATTCATAGGAAAACCAAAGACTCAAGAGACTGCTAAGAAATGGAAAGAGCGATGGTAACGTGGTAGGGTAAAAATAAACAAATACACAACAATGGTCCTGGAATACACAATCCTAGAGCTCAACATAATGTGGTCAGTATAGTCACTTTAGCAGAGAAGTACTTAAATAAATATCTTTGAATAACCCTAATGATTTGGAGAACCTCTCTAAGGACCATAGCAGAATATTGAGAAAATTGAACGAAGATTTTAGAGATGGAGAAATATATCATGTTTCTGGATAAACAAAGACAATATCATCAAAATGTAAATATCGCTGATAGTAATATACACAGTCAATCCAATCCCAATCAAAATCTTAAGATTCTTCAGAGTTTTAAAAAAAATGGTACAGAAATTCTAATGGAAATACTAGTGATCACAAATAGCTGAGGCTATCTTGAAGAATAAAACTCAAGCCAGAGAGATCACAATTCCAGATATTAAGTCATATTACAGTGTATTGGTAATAAAGCAGTCTAGTTCTGATGCAAAAATAGAGAACAATCATGGAACAGAGTAGAAACACCACTAGAAATCCCACACATTTACATTTAACTCATCTTCCACAAGAGTATACCTAAAAGCCCAGGGAAAAAGGATGGTCTCCAGCAATTGATGTTGCTAAAATTGAATAGTATCCTACAGAAGGAAGAAGAAAGATACCTGCACTTTTACCGTTGAAAGGATCAAATCTAAATAGATAAATGGCTTAAGTCTATATCCAGAAACCATAAAATATTGAAAGAAAACATAGGACGCACTCTAAAAGATAAAGGCATAGGCAGACTTCCTAGAAAAGTCATCAAGTTAAAAGAATTTGCCTCTTCCAAACCTGCCCTCCAAAAGATACTTCAAGATGTTCTCTTGACAGAGAAGAGGAATAGCACCTACCAAAACCAAAGGCAAATCAGAAGAACATCCCAGTAAAATAACAACAGAAGACTACATCAATGAAGTACCCATTTTAAAATGACAGGACCAAAGTACCACCCATACATATTAACCCTGAATGTAAATGGCTTAAGCTCAATCAAACATCATAGATTAGTAGACTGGAATAAAAAAACAAAACCCATCTATTTCTTTTCTAGAAGAAATACATTTTACCAACACACACACAAAAACAAGCGGAAACTATATCGCATGGATTTTGATGTTTTCTGTTCGTTTCATCTCTTCAATACTACAAGCTGTTAAATATAAAACGAAAACAGGCCCGAGACAGCTGAAACAGTACCCTATAACCAGTTTAAGGTGTATAGCACCCAGATGTGTATAAACTAAAAATTAAAGTGTCAGTGAAGTAGTCACAGGATGTAGTTAAGAACTTGCATCTTCTAACATATTGGTCACTCAAAACCATATCAATTAACCCCTTTATGATGTAAATAGTTGTTAATGCCATGTTTTGCTTTTTCATTGATGGGATAATACTCTGCCAGCTCTGCTTTCAGACCAGAGATGCTCACCCCAACAATCTGCTGAATCTACCTGGACAATAACAGGCTGTACTCTATGCATAGCACATGCTTGCAATGGAAGAATCATAACTTCATTTGAACTGTAACACTGCAACAAGGTGGAGGATTGCACCATAGGGGGAGGGCAGGAGGAGGGGTTGGGGGAACCCCAGAGCCTATGAAACTGTGTCAGAAGAGGAAAAACAAACATCTCAGGGAAACAACATAGAGCCTAGAAATAAAAATACTTTCCCTTTGCCCTTATCCTTCTCAGAAAGAGTGGTAATTTGTCAAGGGGGTATAACCGTAAGCCAACCTATCTACATCATAATTGAATGCAGGCTGCATTTACTCAGCTTCCCTCTGTTCAGGGTTTGTTGAATTTCTAGAGTAAGGAAGATATCTGCAATGCAAAATCAGAGTGCCATAGTCAAGAAAATATATTACAAAATAACATACCCAGTGTCATCTGCCAAGTTCACTCACAGACCTTTATCCTCCACAGTCTCAGAAGTACAAGCATTAGACTCCACAATTGTATCTATCAGCCACATCTTCATTATGACTTTTCTAAGGTGAAGCTTTAACCTGATTAGAACAGCTACATCTTTAATCCCCTCTATGAATCCAACAACTCCCAATTTTAAAGGGGGGTGATGTTTATCTTCTTTGCAAACACATCCTCATCTGCATGAATTCTGTCAGTTTCTTGGGTCCATTCTTGTGGACTTAGCATTCTTGTGGACTTTGATCCAATCTGGAGCAATTATACATCACAGCTGTGGGAGACCCGTGCTGCTCAGTCTTAAATCAATGCTGCTTGTCCGAGGTGCTGACTTCTGTGGTGCCAGACATGGTAGGTGTTCACTGTCAGGTTCACAGAAAATAGCTGCTGCTCTGTTCATGTCCTGGAGCTCAGGACATTAGTGCGCAGTGGGCATGCATGCTCTCTTATTATCTGCTCACACTGGGTGGTGGTGGGTCACTTCCTTCTGCTGACCATTGATTGCTACACACTGGTACGTTGAGTAATTTGAAAAGGTGGATAGCAAGGCTTCTCTAATGAGAACCCTTGATAATTAAAACCTGCTGCTGTGTGATGGGTTATGTCTTTGTCATCTTCTCTTTGGGGAGTAGCAGTGATTGAAGGGAACTCTCTGTGTTCTTTCCTTGTGTGATGCAGTTCATGGGGAGGCAGTGGTCACAGACAGAGGCTTTGTCCTGCTTCAGTCTTGAGTATTCACATCTGGTCCACTTTCTCATAGGATGATGTGATTCTTTCAGGAGGTGCATCCCTTTCTCAAGAGCCCCCAGTTTACGAATCCTGCTGGTGACCCTGTGAACTTGGACCAGAAAAGAAAGCTGGCTGCAGCATATGACATTCTGAATTTCTGGAATTTTCCCCAAGGACTTGGCCATACCGTGAAAGTGGGACATTTCTCCCCCTATGATCCACCAGGCCAACAGTTGTCTCTCTCTGAGGAGTTGATAGAGTGGGCCACTGGGATCACACAGGTGAGTTCATCATGTGGCTCCATCTGCAAACTGACAGCATCAGGATGCAGCGCTCTGCCCCATGGCCTCAGAATTACGTTTTGCAGCCTAAACCACTCCCTCTTCCACTTCAGTGTGTTTGCATGTTCTTATCCTCTCAAGACCAAGAAAGTATACACAACTGTTCCCTGTGTGTTTTGAATCTATTTCCCAGCCTCTAGGCATACAGAATATGGCATACACATAATGTAATAGAAGTCTGGTATTTACAAATGAAATTTCCTCATCTCCCAAACTCTAACATGTCTCCTGGGAAGTGTGTTTTCCTGTGGCCATGGGTTCCCGGAGGACCAGTCAGGAGGGAGCGCCCACCTGCTGTTTTGGCTGTACCCTCTGTCCAGACAATGAGATTGCTAATGAGACTGGTAAGTTCACATCCTCCTCACAGAGAAATTCCACAACTCTCTTTGCTGTTCTTTCGGTTCTTTCAAATAATTATCAATATGCAGCATCGAACTTGGGAGAGAATTCTGCCTACCTTAGGAGGTAATTACTTTTCACAATTAGGATTTATCCTTCTATTGAGGAGCTCTCCTGGTTACAGTGTGTTTCATGTGTTATCGGGAACACAAATAGGAGACTGAATGACACAGGAAGGATGGTGCAGGTGACATACAGGCTGAAATGTGACGTAAAACATAAACAGAACAGCATGTATGAAAGGGGCAGACAGACCACTAAGATGCACTAAGTGTACATAGTAATATACATCAATGATAACACACTCAGAAAAGACTCTAGAGAGAGGATGTGAACCAGAAGGAAAATCTGAGACAGAGTCTAATGAGTAGAGTCAGCTGGATTCTTGTACAAAATTAGTAACCACAGAGATGATGTATCCGGAGGAAGTCTCTCCTGCTTTGTGGACACAGATGCACACTCTGAGCATCCTCTTGTGCAATGAGGGCTCCATCACTTCCTTCTTCTGTGTTCTGGAGTTCCTGGGCTTGTTGGCCAAGGAGACCTTCACTGTGGCTTTCCTTGACAGAAAGCTGCCTGACACATTCAGTGAAGCCAAGTTCCTGACCTTCAACATGCTGGTGTTCTGCAGTGTGTGGGTGACCTTCCTGCCTGTGTACCACAGCACCAAGGGGAAGGTCATGGTGGCAGTGGAGGTCTTCTCCATCTTGATCTCCAGTGTAGGTCTGCTGGCCTGTATCTTTGCCCCCAAGTGCTACATCATTCTCTTAAGGCCTAAAAAGAACTTTCTGAAAGCATTCAGGAATACTCCTTCTAAGAGCAGCTCGTAAGGCTATCTCACAATTTAGAATCATAAAACAAAGCTGACAACTCTGCCTCTGCTTTCTGATGTTATAGACTGAGATGACTAAGCTCATTTGCAATCATATCTGTTTCTTTTTTAAAAAGTAGTTCTGGGCACCAGTTCTATTCCTACCAGCCCCACTTTCCACCCAACTCCCTGTTTTTTGCCTGGGATAGCAGTCAAGGATGGCTCAAAGCCTTGGGACCCTACGCCTGTATGGGAGAACCAGAAGAGTCTCCAGACTCTTGGCTTCGGATTGGCTAGCTCCAGGCATTGGGGTCTCTTGTGGAGTGAAGCAATGGATGTAAAATCTTGCTCTCTGTCTCTCCTCCTCTCTATTTCTGCCTTTCCAGTTAAAATAAAAAATCTTTAAAAAAAAAATATAGTTCAGTGTCACAGTGTTCTTAGGTGAATATTCAGAAATAGAAACACTTCACACTTCAGGCTAAGGAAATTCTCAAGCATTTTAATTTCCATTGATTTCCTAATTCCTAACTGAAAAAACACTCATGTTTTGTCTTAATGTAACATATGAGCTCTCATGTTTTTCTGTTAACTCCATTGGAAGTTTATATTAAGGAGTAAATTTTAGGTTCACTGTAGGTTTTCTGGGTGTAATATTTTGTCATTATACTTTTCACATGCATAATATATTATCCATAAAATTCTTAAGCATAAATGTTATTATCAGAGAATATGAATGCTCTTATGTAATATGAATTTTCATTACAAATATATGCAGTTTTAAGATCATGGACTCTTGCATCTCTTCATTTTGATTATTTATCTTAGCTTTAGGATTTCTTTTGTTTTCTTATCGCTTAAACTCTATATCTTTTTTGTTTTTAAGGTTTTAAGAAAAAGCAATGTATGTGAAAGCTGTGTAATTGAGAAAGAGAGCTAAATAGCTTTGCTGTGTTTGGTTCTCAAATTCTGTTTATTTTTCACATTTTATTATTATTGCAATCATTTTATGATACAGTTCAATATTCCCTTATCCCCTCCCCAATTCCCTCCCTCCATCCCCCAGTTCCTCCATGTCATCAATAATACACAGCCCTTCATACTCAGTAATATGCCCATCATTGCGGGCATGGACAATGGCAGAGAGTCCAGAATCCTATTGTCAAAATATAATATAAAGAGTTTCATTGTAAGTCCATCTTTGTCTGGCAACAGAAATGCATACCACACTGCATCCTCACATCTGGTTATTAGTCTCCATTACATAACTACTGTACATTCCCTTAAATGAAAAGTCATGATACAAAATCAACAATAGAAAGAAAAATAGAAATTCGCAATGCCTTGAAGTTAAATGACATGTTACTAGATATGACAATCTCCATTACACAACTATTATACCTTCCCTTAAATGAAGAGCCACAAAACAAAATCAACATCTGAGAGAAAAAAGAAATTAACAACACCAAGAAGTTAAACAACATGCTATTAAATGTCCAACGTGTAGCTGAAGAAGTGAAAATCAAGAACATCTTGAAGAAAATGATGCCACTGTATGATCTACGAGTCATTGAATGATCCAATCAGAAGAAAGTGTCCCAAAGAGATGAAACCAACAGAAAACAGCAAAACCCATGTGATAGAGTCTCCATTGATCTTAGTTGGAGTATGTCTCCTCCTGACAATAAACAGATGGGTTTTGTTTTTTAGTCCAGATGATGTTCTGGAACAAAGAAAGTGAGAGAAATAGCGCCATGATGATGGAGTTCATCGTGGAAAGTGAGCAGTATTTACTGACATTGAATAGATTGGTCCTGTTGGGATGAGCCACAGTGTAGATGATCATGGGGCTATTGGAAGATAGGTTGAGGGACCAAACACAGAAGAAAGCAATGACAATATAACGTGTGAGTTTTTGTTTAAATCTTGACAAGCAGAAAGAGTTGGGACTGATGGTGAAGACCTGAGTGATGCTCAAAAGGCAGGTATTGGAGATGGAGAGATTCCGTGTCACTCTATTCACATAGAACAAAAGCTTACATAGCAATTCATTTGGAGAATTCCACAATTTGAACATGTCTTCAGATAAAATGAGCAGTGCAGTAAGTAGCATTACAATGTGGACAGAAGCCAAGTGACAGGTGACTATATCAATGGGCCTATGAACCTGCTGGATTGTGAAGATGTGGAAGATAAGGAGGAAAGCATTGGCTAAGATTCCAATGACAGCTTGAAAAAAATATCCATTTTTAAATAACATTTGTGATGACTCTATTCATCTCAGCATACTGAAAATATTTTGTTACCTAAAAAAATAAAAGACCTACATCTTGTCACATGTGATCTTCACTTTTGTCATGAAAACTATCACATACTGTCATATTTATTTAGACTATGTATTTATAATGAGCCCTGAATGTTTAATTGAAATTCCTGGATTTACATAATCTGCATTTCTTTCTCCACAGTAAATATATCGTCATTATGCTAATTTTGAATCCTTTCAAGATTCTTCAATTCATGGATATCAAAAAACTCAGTAACAAAACAATCTACGTTTTCATTTTACACTTCAAAACATTTTCAAGCAAACTCTGAAAATATACAATGCATACATATATTAATCTTTAATAATTCATATTCAACAATAAATCAATGAATGAATGAACAAAATAATTCTTCTACAACCACAATGCATGCATGAATTAACAAAGCACACATTGCATAGTTGAATAAATGATTGGCGATCTTTGTTCCAAGATTGAATCTGGCAAAGCAAAAGTGTTGGTGTGTCAGCACTGGTAACTGATTGTTCCAAAAACACATATGTGAACCCTCAACATAACTTGGATTCAGGATGAAACTGACTAAATGATTCACTGTTTACATGTTTGAAGGGAAATCTCAATTCAGTTTCAATAATATATTGAAGCATGGAGTATATTTGTGCAATCATTTTTACTTACATATGTATGGGCTTGTATACCCTAATTCATATATCATGAGCCATGCATTAGAGTAAAATAATTAGTAAATGAATTACTAAATAAAGAAAAGTGTACTGGGTAAGAATTAATAAAAATAACATATAAATAAAGAAAATAAATTAGCAAATAAAAAGTAAAGCATACTGAGTAAGAATTTCAGTATTTGCTTCTTCTACTACAGAATTATTTGGGTGATGTTCCCTAAAGTGTGTCGCTCTGAATTAGTCTACTATGTCCTGAAACAGATTTGATCTTGCAAATCATCAAACTTCTATGTGCAATCAGATTTTCTGTATTATCCAAACTGAGGAAGGTGTGGCTAAAGTGAACGAACATTGACAGGTGAAGTAAAATGTTTACATGATTTCTCTTGAAAGTTGTCTCAATTCCCATAATCTAACAAGGAATAGTAGTCTACACATATAATACATGTAAGCATGAAAATAACACATATTTATTTGAACTTCAAAGTAAATTTTGTGTGCTACATTTTTATAAGTTATCTGGCATTGGCATCATGGAAGAATAGCTGAATTTGTATTAAATACTACTTGCCTGAGAGAAATGAGATTAACAAAATTTGGGCATGGTAACCTGTTGTATAGCCATGATATAGAAGAAATTGGATATTTCCTTCACAAAAATGAACACTTCCGAACTATAAATGTGCAACTCAGGTCTCACTGCAAGACGTGCCAGTCTGGTGTTACTGGGACTGACAGTGAAGACCCTGAACACAGAAGTGTGAAAAATGTTCACACTCTATTCTGGCTTTCATATTAAACTCTAAAGTGTTTATGTAGTCATAAATCATGGTGAAACAAATATCACAATGAAATGCGCAGGAAAGTAAAGATGAAGGATGAAATGTCTGGGGTTACACCAGTATGTACTTAAGAGAGAAAAACTGAAATGACAGTGAGAGCCCATCTGCACACCCTTGTGGAAAAATTCAGGAGTAACTTGTATGGAAATATATTTTTAAATGATTCATTCAAAAGGAAATGAGAGAGAGAGAGACACACACAGAGAGAGAGAAAGAATGAATCTTCCATCTAATAGTTAACTCCCCCAAATGCCTATCTAGTTGATGACTTTAACTGGCCAAAATTAGGGCTGTGAAACTTCATTTCTTTCTGTTACATGTACATGAGTTCCAAGTACTTTACCCCTCAGATATTGCTTCCCAAGTGCATTAGCAACAGGAAGTTGAATCAGGAACATTCAGTAACCAGAGTTTGAATTTACATAATGATGTAACATGCCAGCGTTCCAGGGACAGCTTAACCACAATGATGCCTCCCCAAAATAATACAAATTGTTTTTTCCCTTCTTGTTTACAGTATCAATTATTAAAGATTTGTTTAATTATGAATGGTAAATTATATTGGTATTTATGAGT
Source organism: Ochotona curzoniae (assembly GCF_017591425.1). Lineage (NCBI taxonomy): Eukaryota > Metazoa > Chordata > Mammalia > Lagomorpha > Ochotonidae > Ochotona > Ochotona curzoniae. Next base: position 59,798 of record NW_024465397.1, read on the forward strand.
GAATATGCAGTGATTTTTGCATCCAAATATCTTCATGAGTTTACATAATTCTTAAGACACATAATATTCACAGCACTATAATGTAATAGGAATTTCAAATGAAGAGATATATGTCACTAGGTTGATAGTGTTTATTGATGGAATTGAATCAACTGGTGGAATCATCACATAAACAGTTCCACCATAATTAGCTCCATGTAGGATTCATTCAATGACATGGACAAACCCCAAACTCACTGCAGAATCGGTTAACTTCAGTGTGTCACCTATGGTTTTGATAAAACAGTTTCATATTCTGAAAATTTAATCCCCAAGGTCTTTCAGATAAGTATCAAAGAAAAAAAAAAAACACTGGAGAGGGAGGAGACAAAAACTACACTAGGATAATAAGAAACCATACACTGTGTTTCTTGGGAAACTCAAAACTTTTTTCCAATAATCCTGCCTAAAAGTGCATTTTAGAAGCATTAGAATGAACTAAGCACCAGGAGAGAATAAAACTGTATTTTAATTTCTGAATAACATGCACAACTGTGCAGCACTCCAACAAGGATGTGGCAGCCCTAGAGATACTCTCATTGGATAAACTTAGAAAAAAATGAATAACGAGTTCTGTGCTCTCTGTTGTCTCATCAGACCCCATAGGATGAAGTTACCTAAATTAAGGTCCTCCTTAAAGTAGAATGCAAGAATTGTAAAATGAGAATTTTAAATCCTAATATTATGTAATATTTGAAAAATCAGTCGATGTTATACCTGTGCAGCTAAAAATGGATAATACTTTTTAAGATGGCATGCTTGCTTCCTGCACCTTTCCATTTTAAATATTCTAGATCACTTTAACTCTGCTGTGACTAGAATTGGACAACAGTTAAGGGAAGTTGTGAAATGTTTACAACCTGTGAAGGAAATAAAAAATTTTGATGTGATGACCATTTCTATTATGTACATTAATGTCACTATATATTGTGAATTAGTTCTCTCACCTCTCTAAAAACTTCAACACTCTTATCAGTATTACACGTTTGTTAATTTTAAAAAACTAAATACTACCTCAACATGTGTTCTAAGAAAGTATAAATACTTCCAATGTAAGAAACTCAACTGAATTTGAACTCTGGTAATGCAGCAAGGTGGAGAAATCCACCATGGGGAGAGTGTTTGGGGAGAGGTGGGGGGAATCCCAGTGCCCATAACACTGTGTCACATAATGCAATGTAACTAATTTAAAAAAATAGTATTTGAGGGATAAGTGTCATCACTCAATGTTCTCATCCTCTATCTGCAAGTACTAACATCTTATATTGGTGACAGTTTGTGTCCTAGATGCATTACTTTCCATGCAGTTCCATGTTTATGGCCTGGGAAAGCAGCAGAACATGACCAAAAGCCTTGGTAGGCTACACCCACAAGGAGACCGAGAAAAAACTCCTTGATTCAGATCAGCTAAGCTCCAGCCCTTGTTGCTGGGAATAGAAGCAGCAAATGCAATATTTTATTTCTCTGTCTCTCTTTCTCCATAAATATGCCTTTGTAATAAAAATAAACAATTTTAAAAAGAAAGTATTTGTCTTCATTTGCCATACTTTCATGCATGTTTTAACTAAGCTAACATTTTAATTGTATAAATAGAGCATAATATTTATAGGCATTTTATAGTAATAAAAGATATTATTAACAAGCACCATAATAGAAACTAGTTGATAATTCTCAATGGAAAAACACTACCATTTAGTGTTAAAAATGTATGCATGCTTTATTATCCTTAAGGAGAAATAGTGGTGAAAATTTTGAGATATAACTTAAAATACTTCCAACTTTTAGGGAAAAGTGAATAGCACCAAAACATACTGAATTATTTCAGATTTGGTACATCAAGATGTGAAATTTAATTGCAATAAATAATATCAGGTAAATTGAGTGTATATTATTGTAAGAAAAACAGAATGCAATTTCATTTCTAGTACAAAAAAAAAACTGCAACTGTACTTTTCCAATCATATTCATGAATGTACTTACATAATTCACAAAATTGATTATTTCATCAATTTCAGATTCATATAAAAAACAGTATTTTCCAAATGTTTTCCTGAAAATTGCCACGCTTCATTTCTGAACTCACCTGCTCTTGGTGATTTCTGTACATGACACAGAGAAAGACATTTGTCCAGCTAAGTTTCTGATGTGAATTCACTGTTAGATATATCTCCAAGATGTTGTTATAGTGAAGGGATGGCACCACCTCATCTCCCTCCAGGCCCACAAGTGTCATTTCACCTGTAGATATATGACAGATCTATCCTTGGCATCATTTAAACAGGAGCCACTCCAGGGAAAAAATGAACTTTACTGGTTTCTAGACGACAGCATAGCAGCTGGGTTCCACTCTTCTCACTGGTGAACTTATTTCTCAAGGCAGGCCTGCCTGGGCAGGTTGTTTGCTCTCAGTCCTTGTCTACAGACAAAAGTAAACAATGAGCTGACTTCATGACAAGTACAAGCCCCAGTAGGGTTTGTCAAGCTATTCCCACTGCTCCAGGAGACTTGTGGTTGCATCCCTGCTGGTTCAGCTGTGCTGTCAGCATCTCAGTGAAACAACACAGCTCCTGAAATCAGGAAACTGCCCTCTCCCCATCCTATTCAGGAGAAGTGAGATTTGTTTACCAGGGACAGTTCCCTGGACCCGGGAAGCTGCACTCATACCAGAATGCAGAATGTATTTCCTCTACTTTGTCCAACTCCAGAGTAAATTTATTTCTGGGGGAGAGAAAGGCCCCCTCCAAATAAACAACACATTGTGCCAAGGTCAAGAAAACTTATTAACTCTGTCACATCCAGTCACCTGTGTTCTGCAAAATCTCCATCAGTCCCCTCTACATGGTTCACTCACATTTGCATATATATATATATATATATATATATAGCTTCCTTCTACTGTCTCCTCTGCAAAAGTCTGAGATGGCTGGGTCTGAGTCACGATGGGCTGTGATGCAGGAACAGAATACATATGTTTTGCCTAGGTAGCAAGGACATATCTGCTAGATCCCTAGGCTGTTACATTCCAGGGATTATATTAGATTCAAAAGTCAGAATCTTATACAAGATTTTAATACAGGCATTTTTTTATTGTTGCTTACATTGTATTATGTGATACAGTTTTATAGGCACTGGGGATTCCCCCCACCCCTCCCATACTCCTCCCCCCATAGTGGATTCCTCCACCTTGATGCATAAACACAGTTCAAGTTCAGTTGAGATTCGTTCCTGGCAAACACATATCTAGCATATAGTCCAGTGTCTTATTGTCCAGATAAGTTCAGTGGCCTCTTGGGGAGACCTTCTCTGGTCTGAAGATAGGGCTAACAGAGTAAAGATCTGGTCAGTTAAAAGCCCCAACAAAACCTCAGTATCAATATACAACATTATGGAATTAATTGACATAGTATTGGGTAAACAATATGTTAAAAATAATGCAAGTTCCATTCTTCGAAACATCTGGGTTGAGACAGTATCAATGACAGGTTCAAAAAATAACAAACAACCAAACAAAAATTACAGGTTAAATCAAGGCAAACATGTGGTATCTAATCTTTTGGGATTCGTTCATTTCCCTTAGCATTATAGTTTCCAGTTGGGCCCATTTAGCCACAAAGAACTGAATTTTGTTTTTTTTTTTTTTAATAGCTGAGTAGTATTCCATGGAGTAGATGAACCAAAGCTTTCTTGTCCAATCTTCTGCTGATGGGCATTTCGGTTGCTTCCATGTTTTTGCAATTACTGATTGTGCTGCAATGAACATAGGGATGCATGTTGGTTTGTCGTAAAACAGGTGTTTTGAATATATTCCTAGGAGTGCTATTGCTGGGTCATATGGTATGCAGATTTTGAGTTGTTTGAGTGTTCTCCAGACTGATTTCCATAAAGGCTGTGCCAATTTGCAGCTCCACCAGCAGTGGAATAGGGTTCCCTTTTCCCTGCATCCTCGCCAGCAAGCGTCGTTGGTGTTCTTGTTTATGTGGGCCAATCTTACTGGTGTTAGGTGGTACCTCATCGATGTTTTAATTTGGATTTCCCTTATTGCCAGGGAGCTGGAACATATTTTCATATGTTTGTTTGCCATTTGGACTTGTTCCTTTGTGAAATGTTTGCCCATTCAAAGGCATACGTATAGGAAACGAAGAAGTCAAGCTTTCACTATATGCAGATGACATAATCCTATACATAGAAAAACCAGGAGACTCAATACAGAAACTACTAGAACTTATACGAGAGTTTGGCAGAGTGGCAGGGTACAAAATTAATTAACGAAAATCAACAGCCATAGTGTACGCAAATAACACCAAGATGGAAGAAGATCTAACCAACAGGATACCATTCAATACAGCAGAGAGAAGTATGAAGTATTTGGGAATAAATCTAGCCAAAAGCGTAGGAGACCTATTCGAAGAAAACCACAAACTATTTAAAAAGGAAATTGAACAAGACCTCAAAAGATGGAATAACATCCCGTGCTCCTGGATAGGCAAAATCAATATCATTAAAATGTCTATACTACCACAAGCAATATACATTTTCAACGCAATTCCAATCAAATTGCCCAAAACATTCTTCATGGAACTGGATACAATGATTCAAAAGTTCATCTGGAAGCACAAAAAACCACGAATAGCTAGAACCATCCTGAAAAATAAGAAGTTAGCAGGGGGAATCACAATCCCGGACCTCTGGACATACTATAGAGCAGTGGTTATCAAAACAGCCTGGTACTGGCACAAAGATAGAAAGGAAGATCAATGGAATAGAATAGAAGCACCAAAAGGGAACCCACACAGATACAGCCAATTAATCTTTGACAAAAAGACCAATGACAGTCCAAGCAAGTGGGAAGGCCTCTTTAGTAAATGTTGTTGGGACAACTGCCTGATAGCCTGTAGAAACAAAAAGATAGACCCACATCTATCACCATACACTAAGATCCAATCTACATGGATAAAAGACCTAAACCTACATCCAGAAACCTTCAAACTCTTGCAAGAAAATGTAGGAAATACCCTGCAACACCTAGGAGTAGGTCCCGACTTTCTAAGAAGGACACCAAAAGCAATAGCAGTTGAGAACAGAATAAACAAATGGGACCTCATCAAACTAAGAAGTTTCTGTACAGCAAGGGAAACAATCAACAAAGTAAAAAAGCAACCCACAGAGTGGGAGAAGATTTTTTGCACAAGATATAGGTGATAGGGGGCTAATTTCCAGGAAATACAGGCATTTTAAATAAAGGATGCTAGTATTCCAACAAGAATCTCACCATTTACCAAAAATCTTAGCTCCTACTATAAAATGCATTGTATCATCAATTTTGAAGTACAGAGAAAAATATTAAAAGTGATTAGAGTTAATTTCAATGATTCAGTAAAATGTATGCTTTTAGTCTTACTGAAATGTTGTGTCCTTCAATCAACATCTTTCCTTTCTGTATCCCTTCCCTATGCCACCTAACAACCTCTGATAATCATCTTTATATTCTTTGTTATTATTTCCAAAGCTAAAGGGACAAAAATATGTCCTTTTCAGGCTCCCAGAGTGAATCCTCTCTGTTTTGGCATTTCACAGAATCATTGCAAGAAGTTTGTAGCAGGAAATTTTTTACATTAGCACTGGATCGCCAAATACACCCCCAAATGTTAAATCTCACAGTTGAGAATGAAATCACCCCAGAAGACTTAACTATATATACATTATTAATCAAATGCAGGGTGACACTGGGATGGATTGAAGTTGGAGAGAGAATAACAGGAAAAATTACTCAGCAAGCAATAAAAGGATTGATTTGTATCTGTTTCTTTAATGCTTTGTCCCCAACACCAACAAGAGTATCTGGTACATATTAAGAAGGCAGAAATTTATACGAAACAACTTAGAAAAAGTGACCAGTAAGGTCAACAATTACTGTGCAACAATGCATGCTAGTCTCTGCCTAAGGAATTTGCATGCAGTTTTCTTTCAAACTTTTCAGAGCATCACTACATCATCCCCATTAAATGTTTCCTTAGCTACAACCATTCACATACAAATCCAATCTGTGGTGTCACTTTGCCATATAATTGTATGCTCCTGTGAGCACAAACTTTTCTATGATTGTCAGTTTTGTATTTCCAAGGGCAATGCTCCCTGATAACCTAATCTCCTAACATAAGACTCTGTGACTGAAAGATTTCACTGCAGCAATGTCACACTAGACCCAAGTGTCCATCACATACATATCAGGAATATTGTCAAACTATATCCAAATCATACCACCACATGATCTGATAATCTCATCTCTGAGTATATATTCTATGGTATTGAGATGAGCGATTTCAATTAAAAAGTGCTGAGGCCTGTTTCATGAGCTATAATATGATCTATCTTGGAGAATATTCTATGTACAGATGACAAAAGTGTATATATTCAGTAGCCATAATATGAAAGTTCTATAAATATGAATTAAGTACAATTGTTCTATGATCTGTTTGAGATCCCTTGCTTCCTCCCCAAGTTTCTTTTCCATTACTATGTCCATTGAGGCTGATAGGGTGCTACTGTTCCCACTATTATTGCATTGGAATTTATTTCCATTTATGTCCATTAATACTTGTATCATGTAGCTGGGTGCTCTAATATGTTACAATTATAAAATTATTATTGTGATTTCTTTTAGGTAGATGGATCCCTTTATCATTATGTAATGTTCAACTGCATCTGTTTTACTGCTTTTCCTGGTGAAGTGTATATCATCTGATCTTAGACTGGCTACACTGGCCCATTTTTTTCTTTTCAGTGGTGCGAAATTTGCTTTTCCATCCTTTCACTTACAGCTTCTGTGCATTTTTGTTTGTTAGATGTGTCTCTTGTTTTCAACAGATAGATGGGTCCTGGTTTTTGGTCCATTTTGTTAATTTATGTTATTTGATTGATGAATTAAAGCCATTTCTGTTCAGAGATAATTATAGGATGAAATTTGGTCCTGTCACTTTTAGGTTCAGTTTTTGTTGTTGTTGTTGTTGTTGTTTGTTTGTTTAACTTTGGTTTGTTTTTTTTTTTGTGGGCTTTAATGGGAAGACCTTCTCATTTGCCTTCACTGAGGGTGAATAAATTCCTTTCTTACTGTCCTCGGGCGAATTTTTGGGTAGTGTTTCTAGGGTTGGATTAGTTTTTGTGTATCCTTCTAACTTGTTTTTGCTGTGGAAATATTTACTTAATTTTCAAATACAAATGAGAGCATTGATGGATATATTTTTCTGAGTTGGGGAATCTTATGTCTTGCTGAGTACCATGATGGGGCAAATCTGTTTGGAGTTTTCTGTCCTAACTGTAATTGGTTTCCAGGATTATTCCCAATGTTTCTATTATAGTTTCATTTCCCCACTTCTGTTGTATCTTTAATTTTATGATACAACTCTATAAGCTGTTGGATTTCCATTACCACCTCCCCAAACTACATCCTCTAACAGATTTCCCCAATATTATTACAATAGCATAGTCTTTCATATAATCATAAGTTCAGCATTCTGCTATTTAAATGTATCCTGACATTGCAGGTACAGGCAGTGATAGAGAGTCCAGCATTTTATTGTCAAGACATATCTAAGAAATTAATTGGGATTCCGTCTTTGGTTTGGTAGTAGGATTGCAGAATTCATTATGCCCTCAAATCTGGATATGATAATTTCTATTATACAGTTGCTATACATTTCCTGATATAAAAAGCCATTAAAAAATCAACAATGGGAATAAAGTTTTAAAAAAAGTATAGCACCATGGAGTTATGTAACATGTTATTGAAAATTCCTTGTTTCAGATATCCTCAATGTCAGTATTGTATTACTCTAAGATTGAGATTGTATTTACTCATTTGGGTGTGGGAAACATTGTTTTCCTGATTTATGTTGCTTGCTCTTTTTCTGTTCTCCTTCCCTGAGGCTTTGCACATCTTCATGTTTCACTTCAAGTCAAGCAGATTTTATTTTTACATTGTGTCTGTTACTTTCAAATTTATGGGTAGGTTTTGTTACTCTTATTCCACACTGATACCTTCCTCTTGTTCCTGTTGTAGGATGATGCCAGTGTTTTGGTTTTGCTTTGGTTTGGGGTGTATGTGTGTCTGTTTAGGGTGTTATGCTGGTCATTCCTCAGTTTCATTTGCTTTAGCCTCAGTCTCTGCAAGCAATGTCACACCAGCTGTTTTCCTTAGTCCTGGTCACTCCGAGATTGGAGTCTGTCTTTCTTTGAGTAGTCTCTCTGTAACTCATGTTTTCTGCCATGTCTGATGTCAAGATTAATTGAACATACAACAAGAAGAAGCTTAATAAAAATGATTTTATTATTCTACACTGAGCTCATCATCCACACTTTCAGGATGATGCATTTTATTTGAGAATACAGAGATTTTTACACCCCCCAAAATACAGATGTCACACAAAGGCTTTCATTCATTCTTATCTTGTGTGAAGTTAGCAAGTCTTACACTAATTATTCTTATTTTAGCAAAATTTAAAAAGAACAAAAACAAAACAAAAACATAAAAAAGAAAATGAGAAGACATTAGCACAGCATCTTGGTATGCTTTCATCTGTTGCTTGCAATTCAAGGAAAGCATAAGAAGAGATAGTATTGAAGCCAAGGATGCACTCTTCTGTTATTTTTAGCCAGAGGGAGGCACAAAGGAGAGATAGTATTGTGGATTTTGGCCTGCCACTTGGTGTTCCAAGGTTAGATACAAGCACAGGTGTTCCTGGCTTTTGATTAGCTCCCTTGTCCACCGATGTACTCAGCTCCATCAGTTTGGGGCCAGGGAGGTTACTGGGCACATACTGCATGCCTGCTTAACAATCTCCCTCTCTGGCTTGCTCTTACCACAGCCTGTGGAACTCTGCGGTACAGCAGGCCCTCTGCCAAGGATGCTCCAAATGAAAGTTCACCATCTGCTGTGTTTGCAGTTTCCAGATTGCCTGAGCAATTCAGGTATGCCACAGGATAATTCCTGCCACTGATCAGCATGTCACTATGGTCTTCACCTCTTGTGTGTTTTGCTGGAGTTTTCTGTGGCATCCGGCATCAGGGAAGTTACTGAATTGTGGGGCCACAAGCTGTGTGCCTCCTTGGGCAGTGTCCCTCTCTGTCTCAATTTACAACAGAACAAAACTAATGGGATACATGGAGAAAGATCCCAGGATTTCTTTTGGGGAGGAGCACATGTCTATCCCATGTTACCATACAAAGCATCCACACTGGAAAGGAGAAGGCATTATCAGTGGGGAAAAGTGGCTGAGATCATGGATCAGTGATGGGAGACCTTCATATTAGCTTATCTAAAACACAGACCATTCTAAACAGAAATTGAATTTTCTAAAATATGTAGAGCCTTAGAATTTATGTTTGCACATATGGGACTACCAAGTGCTTCAAAATCTGTACTGTGAAGTTACTCACATTTCACACATTTTTAGGAAATTCAAAGAATCAAATCCCACTAAAATTAAGTTTCAAATGATACCCATCTCATTCTCTGAACATTCTAATGATCACATTCAGAAGAACGAAAGATGGAAAATACATGAATGTTTTAACAGAAAAATGTTTTTATTCAACACTCATAGCAATGTGTGTGTAAAATAAACAAATGTAGATATTCACAGGATGAAATTAGACATAGATTCTAAACAAATATTTAATGAATTTGATGGCATTCTTATTTATTGCAAGAAAGAACTAAAACTCTGTGTTAAAAGCATCTGGTGCATGTTATACTAATCAAAATAAAGTTCTAAAAATAATTATTTTTGTCATAGCGTAAGGAAAAATGCAAAGTGTTTTAAGAGATTCAATATCACCATGAGGACAACACTCCAAAATACATCTGAGATTTCAATTAAAGGCCAGATTTGTTTTTTATCTTGTTCTTTTTTTAAGATTAAGAAAAATTAATAACAACTAAAAAATGCTTGTGACTAAGAGATCCAATAAACAGGATCTCAAGAAGATTCTGAGCAGAAAGTAAAGATAAAAGAAGGGTTAAAACAAGAAAATTCTCCACCCTTAAATACATATGGTTAACAAAGGAGAACCGGATGGATACAACTGACTAAAGGCACATTAGGAAATTAGCTGAAGGACTAAGCAATATGATGCCTTATATGTGCTCTCACTGGAGCTTAAAATAAGACACTTTACTACCTGTTACAACCACTGTGTTGAGGAGAGTAAGAGAATCAGTCCAGGCTGAGTTTTTGGATTGGTTCAAAGCAGTAGCTCATAAATGTAAGATCATGAACAGAGTTTACATGGCATTTAATAAATTTGGAAAATACTGTGGAAATTTGGAAACTACTCATACTGCCCAAAAGAATGAAGTTTCTTATTGATCATGATCCTCCCATCCGATCCTCTACAGATGCTTTTTTTTTCCTTTTTCAGTAGAAATCATCATCATTCTTGCCATTGTTACAAGCTGCATTTGACATTTTCCCCTTGTAGCTAGCTTCCTACATCAGTAGTTTCACATGAACAGTGATATCATGTCTATTATGCTTATTTTACCAATGAACAAGAAAATGAGCCTGCACATCCAGCCTGCACACACCCAGACACGCGCACACACACAAACACACACAGACACACATACACACACATGCATCTGCAAATCTCATCACAGAGCAACATTCTCTGGAATGTCAGAGATAGAACTGTTCTAACATCTGCTCCTTGTGGCAGAAGGCCATCCTCCCACACCTGAGCACAGCTCTGATCTCCGTGGAGGGTCTCATGGAGCCCTCACTGTCTGTTCTGAAATTTGAAACTCAGTACCTGAGCCAGACATAGATTACCACATCCTCTTCTATGGCTTCATTGAAGCCCCCACACCTGCAGTCGATCCTCTTTTCAGTACCATTGAGCCTCTGTCAGATGGTCAGGAACCTTCTCCTTACATTTTCCAACACAAGAGCTTAACTGCCATCATGGAAAGATGGGTCTCTAAAGGTGGGATCAACATTTCCACCACTCACAGATACCTGATATCTGGGTCCCAGCAGAGTAAAGACAGAAGTATAGAGCGAGGCTCCCAGAAGTCTCCAGGGCTTGAGGAGAGTTTGGAGGTTCAAGGTCTGAGACCTGAGTCACAGAGTGGTGTCCATGGTGATTGCAGACACGGTCTAGCTAGGCATCTTTGTGAGTTCACAGGTCGTTTCCTGACTCTGTTCTGGACACCTTGGGGGACTGGCTATGCCTCAGAACTGGCAATGGAACATTGCTTTTTCTTTAAACATTAACAGGCTAACATCACCTTCAGATCACAAAATTAAACCTTTTTATAAATCCTGACTGACTTCTGCTGTTCTGAAAATTTATATTTAATTTTACATATTTCCTGTTATTTTTAATGACATAATCAAATGTGACTTAAAGGTCAAGGCACCGCACTCTATGCTGAGTAACATCTCCAACAATCTGACATGTAAGAGATTTGCTCTAACAGTCCTGGGAAAGCACAACTATAAATGCTATTTTCAACAATGTGGGCCCTGAGGCGTGGCCTAGCAGCTAAAATCCTCTCCTTGAACGCGCTGGGAACCCATATGGGCTCTGGTTCTAATCCTGGCATCTACACTTCCCATCCAGCTCCCTGCTTGTGGCCTGGGAGGGCAGTCGAGGATGGCCCAAAGCTTTGGTACCCTGCACCTGCGTAGGAGACCTCGAAGAGGTTCCTGGTTCCTGGTTTTGGATTGATGCAGTTCCGGCCATTGTGGTCACTTGGGGTGTGAATCATCAGACGAAAGATCTTCCTCTCTGTCTCTCCTCCTCTCTGTATATCTGATTTGTAATAAAAATAATAAATAAATTAACAAAAAAAAAACAACATGGCCCGGCACGGTGGCGCAAGTGGTTAAGGTCCTCACCTTGCACGCCCCGGGATCCCATATGGGTGCCGGTTCTATCCCTGCAGCCCCGCTTCCCTTCCAGCTCCCTGCCTGTGGCCCGGGAAAGCAGCTGAGGACAGCCCAAAGCTTTGGGACCCTGCACCCTGTGGGAGACCCGGAAGAGGCTCCTCGCTTCGGATCAGCATAGCATCAGCCATTGCACTCACTTAGGGAGTGAATCATCAGATGGAAGATCTTCCTCTCTGTCTCTCCTCTCTGTATATCCGCCTTTCCGATAAAAAAAAAATAATAAAAAAAAATAAATCTATAAAAATAAATCTTAAAAAAAAGTAACACATTTTGTTATTACACTTTTATTTTAATAATAAAGTTTGTGTACAAAACCAAAGCAGGCCTTATGATCATATTAAGTAAAGATATGTTCTATTCACAATTTATGCTTTTCCCAATACATTTAAATATAGAAAATAGGGAAGTGAACACATCAGAAATTGCATACTGTTGCAATCTCACTAGTGGTCTGTGGGGCATGCAGGACTTGCAGGAAATTCAAGTTATGGGTGCTTGAACACATGGGCCTGTCCTTACATAAAAATAGACTGGAGATGTGAATAAAGGCATGTTGAATACCTTAATCAAGGAGCCTGAAATCAAAATCTAGATCAGGACTTCAACCAGGAATCCTGATATGGGGTTTGAGTATCCAAGTGACATCTCATAATTGTTCCAAATGCCCAGCCCTCATTGAGGTTTTGAAGGGTGTTGGGTGACAATGAGCATCTTAAATCATGTTTGTCATAAGTATCTCCACAAAAAAAAAAGAAAAAAATAGGAAGAATATCACTTAAAAAATACAATGACCAGAGCTAAGCCAGTTTGATAAGAGAGTAAGCAGGTCCTTTTCCCAAATTTTCCACTTGGGGTGCAGAGACCCAAGGACTTCAGCCATTTTCTGAAGCTTTCCAGGCCATAAGAAGAGAGCTGGATTGTAACTAGTTCCCACATGAGATACTAATACCGATATGTTTCCTCATTTGAAAAAAATATATAAATCCTTGCTTATTTCTTAACTGTATTTGTGGGTGGGGGAGGTTCTTGTTGCTGAATTGATTTGAGTATAAAATATTATGCTAATTTTTGGTCACCTAAAGAGTTTAAAATATTTTCTCATATTTTTACAATTGTCTCATCTACTGTTTCTTACATTGTGATGAACTGTCATAGTTTGATGTAATCTCATTGCTGTATTTGTGAATTTATTACTTTGACTTTGAGGTATCATCCAATAGAGATCACCTAGATTCTGTATTGAAGTGTCTCTCCTGCATTTTCTCTCAGTAGTTTCATTGTTTAGGATTCATATTTTGGGATTTGATCCATTTTGAGGTTTTATATAGAAGTAGAGGTGGAGCGTTGTGGGTCAAATTTGGGTAGTCTCCGTATGAATACCCAGCATTCCCAGCACAAAGTAGTCATCGTGCTTTTCTCTCTCATTGTATCATCCAGGTGTCTTCTGTGAGAACATGTTGAAAATACACATATTGATTCATTATTTCTATCTGTTCCATTGATGTGTGTGCCTGATTTTCCGTAGTTTTTATTTAAAATAAAACCTCTGAAAATGCCTTGAAATCAGGCAATTTGATGCTTTCAGCTTGGTTACTTTTGTTCAGTATTGTCTTAGATATTTGGATATTTAGATATTTGGATATTCTGCCCTTCCCTAAAAATTTAAGGTATTTTCGGTAATTCTTCAAAGGATATCATTGGTATTCTGATCAGAATTAGTGAATCTGTATTCTACCTTTGGTTGTATAATTGTCTTAAGAGTAAAGTGAATTATTCCAAATTCCATGAAAATGGGAAGATTTTGCAATGTTTCTATTTAATTTCTTTAATTAATGCTTTAAAATTCTCATAGAAGTTATTTTCCACATTCTTTCTTAGATGCATTATTTATTTTAATTCTTATGGCCATTGAGAATGCAACTGATTTATAAATTTCTTTCTTAAGAATTTAATCAAATATGTCAAAATACTTCTGATTTTGTGTATTTACTTTGCATTATAAGACTTTCAGTAAGCTAATATATCTAATCTAAAAATTTTTCGTAGAGCCCTTAGGGCTTTTTGTTGTTTTTTTTTTTTTTTTGCTCTTAATGATGTCACTTTTTTTTATTGTTATTAACATTGTATTATGTGATACAGTTTTATAGGCACTGGGGATTCCCCCCACCCCTCCCATACCCCTCCCCCCATAGTGGATTCCTCCACCTTGCTGCATAAACACAGTTCAAGTTCAGTTGAGATTCGTTCCTTGCAAGCATATACCTAGCATAAAGTCCAGCGTCTTATTGTCCAGATAAGTTCAGTGGCCTCTTGGGGAGACCTTCTCTGGTCTGAAGGTAGGGCTAACAGAGTAAAGATCCGGTCAGTTAAAAGCCCCAACAAAACCTCAGTATCAATATACAACATTATGGAATTAATTGACATACTATTGGGTAAACAATATGTTAAAAATAATGCAAGTTCCATTCTTCGAAACATCCGGGTTGAGACAGTGTCAATGACAGGTTCAAAAAATAACCAGCAACCAAACAAAAATTACAAGTTAAATCAAGGCAAACATGTGGTATCTAACCTTTTGGGATTTGCTCATTTCCCTTAGCATTATAGTTTCCAGTTGGGCCTATTTAGCCACAAAGAACTGCATTTTGTTTTTTTTTAATAGCTGAGTAGTATTCCATGGAGTAGATGAACCAAAGCTTTCTTACCCAATCTTCTGCTGATGGGCATTTCGGTTGCTTCCATGTTTTTGCAATTACTGATTGTGCTGCAATGAACATAGGGATGCATGTTGGTTTGTCGTAAAACAGGTGTTTTGAATATATTCCTAGGAGTGCAATTGCTGGGTCATATGGTATGCAGATTTTGAGTTGTTTGAGTGTTCTCCAGACTGATTTCCATAAAGGCTGTACCAATTTGCAGCTCCACCAGCAGTGGAGTAGGGTTCCCTTTTCCCTGCATCCTCGCCAGCAAGCGTCGTTGGTGTTCTTGTTTATGTGGGCCAATCTAACTGGTGTTAGGTGGTACCTCATCGATGTTTTAATTTGGATTTCCCTTATTGTCAGGGAACTGGAGCATTTTTTCAAATGTTTGTTTGCCATTTGGACTTGTTCCTTTGTGAAATGTTTGCCATTTCCCATGCCCATTTCTTGAGTGGCTTGTTTGTTTTGGTTTTTTGGTTGTTTTGAAGTTCTTTGTATATCCTGGAAATTAGCCCCCTATCGCCTATATCGTGTGCAAAGATCTTCTCCCACTCTGTGGGTTGCTTTTTTACTTTGTTGATTGTTTCCCTTGCTGTACAGAAGCTTCTTAGTTTGATGAGGTCCCATTTGTTTATTGTGTTCTCAACTGCTGTTGCTTTTGGTGTCCTTCTTAGAAAGTCGGGACCTACTCCTAGGTCTTGCAGGGTATTTCCTACATTTTCTTGCAAGAGTTTGAAGGTTTCTGGATGTAGGTTTAGGTCTTTTATCCATGTAGATTGGATCTTAGTGTATGGTGATAGATATGGGTCTTTTTGTTTCTACAGGCTATCAGGCAGTTGTCCCAACAACATTTACTAAAGAGGCCTTCCCACTTGCTTGGACTGTCATTGGTCTTTTTGTCAAAGATTAATTGGCTGTATCTGTGTGGGTTCCCTTTTGGTGCTTCTATTCTATTCCATTGATCTTCCTTTCTATCTTTGTGCCAGTACCAGGTGTTTTGATAACCACTGCTCTATAGTATGTCCAGAGGTCCGGGATTGTGATTCCCCCTGCTAACTTCTTATTTTTCAGGATGGTTCTAGCTATTCGTGGTTTTTTGTGTTTCCAGATGAACTTTTGAATCATTGTATCCAGTTCCATGAAGAATGTTTTGGGCAATTTGATTGAAATTGCGTTGAAAATGTATATTGCTTGTGGCAGTATAGATATTTTAATGATATTGATTTTGCCTATCCAGGAGCATGGGATGTTATTCCATCTTTTGAGGTCTTGTTCAATTTCTTTTTTGAATTATCGGGGGTCCTCCCTTCATGCGGAAGAAATCACCCCACACTTGAGAGAGTCTCCAAGGCGCTTCATTCCGATCTTCGGTTGTGTCTGTTCACTCCGTTGTGTCCGTTATGCCCGTTATGCTCCAGCCCCTCCCCTGCCAAGCCCTCCGCTTATCTCTCAAACCTGACCAATCAACTTAAAGATAACCAAGGCACACCAATCAGGGCAAAGGGCCAATCACAGGGCAGGAAATGGTCAGTGCCCCCACAGCTCCCCCTTCTTGTTTTATTAAGCAAGGGACCGTGCCTGTCTTAGGTGTTCCAAATTTGGGCTCCCTTTACCTGTCATGGGCTAACCACGTGGCTAGGAATGTGGCGCCTGTCTTAGGTTGGTGAAGCCATATCGGATACTTACCCGTCTCTGGCTACCGGTCCAGCATGCCTAGCCAGACTTCTGGGGATTCTCTGTTGCGAAGGGCAAGCACAGCTTGCGCTAACAGCTGCTGTTACTGCTGCTGACGCTGTGCTCAAGGATGAAGCATCCACAGACCCCAAAGAATGATAATTAATAAGATAAGGCCCAGGGCTATTATACCAGCCCATTGGTGTGCAAAGGAAAGATCCTTTAGTATCCAATTTGTCCATTGCTTTACTGTTGCAATCTCTACTTTTGTGCTATTTATGGCTATAATTTTGGATCTTATTTCCTATGTCAAATTATCAAATCGTATGGACCAGCTTCCATTAGGGGATAGCATAGCAGATAACTCTCTGGACAAATTCAATACTCGGGAACCATTGGTGACAGTAGAGGTAGTGACACACATTCCAGGTAGACTAAGCACACAGGAGGTCCCCATATGATGGAAATAAGTTGTGGAATGCGTACCAGCACCGCAGTGCCAGAGCCATTCCAACACTGGTTAAAGGCTCACTTAACTACAGAGCAATTCAAAAGGGTAACATTAGCACTCATGGAAACAATAAACATAAATGGAGCTTGTACACATACATAAATAGCATTATAGATAACATCACAACTGCAATTAACTTTAACATTTTCTTCCCATATTCTAGAACTATTACTATTATAATTACAATTTCTTATCACTACCTTATCAATAAATGCAAAAGCTGATATAGCTGAACACCTACCCCTACTAGTGCAAAGTACCCAGACATTCCAAGACTGAGCAGAAACAGATTGAACAGGGTTACCATGTGTATAGTTATACCCCACAAAGGCAGAATTTGAACAGGTATGAAATAAATTGGTCACAGCAAGATCAGGTGCTACTCTTCTAGGAGTCACAGTACTTTGACAGCAGTCCATTCTGGGGGCCATTTCTAATGCCCTAGACATCAAGTCAATATTTGCTGCACCCCTTTTATGGTGCAGTTTTAGCTGGAGATTCTGGCTGTCTCCTCTCGGTATCTGAATGAACATCAGGCTGGTCAGCATCCACCACGTCCACAGGTTCATCTTGCTCTGGCTTTCTTATCACTCGCGTCAAATGTTCTGGCACCCACACCGGTCCATCAGAATCCTGCGGAAAAACACAAACCGCTCCTCACGTCCGTCGTAAGACAGGATGCAGGCTCATCCATTGTTTTGTTAAAACATCCTTCCACATCACCCAATCTTTGCAGGGGCCTGCGCCAACAGCATGGCGTTCGGCAGCAGAATGGCCATCCAAATCCAGAATCAAAAAATTAAAAATATAAGTAACTAAAGCCAATTGATGTTTAGGACTTTTGGGATATAGGGTGGCTCCTACTTCCCCTTTTTGTTTTATTAATAATGCTTTGAGAGTTGCATGGGAACGCTCCACCACAGCCTGGCGTGTGGGATTATATGGGATGCCAGTGGAGTGTTTAATCGCAAATTCAGAACAAAATTTATCAAATGCTTTGGCTGTATAGGCAGGTCCATTATCAATCTTATAACACTGGGGGACTCCCCAGGCTGCAAAAGCCTGAAGGCAATGAGATATAACATCTTGAACCTTTTCACCTGTATGAGTTGAGGCATAGAGAACCCCAGAGCAGGTATCAATAGAGACATGAACAAAAGAAAGGCGACCAAAACTGGGAACATGGGTAACATCCATCTGCCATATATGATTAGGCATAAGACCACAGGGATTAACCCCAAGGCAAGGCTGGAATAAAAATGGGACACAATTTTGGCATTGTCTAATAATACAAAAATATGGTTGGATCCAATTAATATACCCCAATACCTGCTGGAAATCATTAAGTGTCTTTAAACCACCTATTCTGATTTTTTTTTTTTGGCGTTTCCATAAGACTTTCTCACCTTCCTGTATATGTCCTCTGAATTTATCAGTGCCATCTGTCAGGCAAGACTTAATGTCCAGATCCTTACCATTCCTGGAGGAAGGGGCTCCTGCTGTTCTGCCCTAGCTAAGTCTCTGTCTAAGTGTTCCCATTGTGGCAGGATGATTTCTACAAAGTAGAAATTCTGGGACAATGAAAGTATAATAAATAGTGCCATGGTGGTGGTGCTCATGGAGAAGAGTGAGCAGTATATATTGACACTGACTAGCTTGGTCCTGTTGAAATGACCTACAGTATAGATGATCACGTACCTTTGGGAAGACAGTCTGAAGGTCCAAACACAGAAGAAAGCAATGACAATATGATTTGTGAGTTTCTTTTTAAATCTTGATGAGTAGAAGGAGCTGGGTCTAATGCTGACGACTTGAAGAATGCTTAGGAGACCAGTGGTGGAGATGGACGACCCCTAGTCACTCTGCTCATGTAGTGCAAAAGCTTACATTTTAATTCATTTGGAAAATTCAGCAATTAGAACAGGTCTTCAGATAAAATATCCAGTGTAGTAAGCAGCTTCACTGTATGGACAAAAGCCAGGTGACAGGTAGTTATATCAGTGGGCCTTGGCCTATGAACCTGGTGGAATATGAAAATGTAGAAGACAATGAGGAAAGCATTGGCTAACATTCCAATGCCAAATTGGAAAAAAATACACATTTTTAAATGATAAAATATATGGAGGCTTTGCTCATCTCAACATAGTGAATGCATTGCATATATATATATATATATATATATATAACAAAAATGACCTTTTGTATGAAAACCATCACAAATCATCATTTTTATTTTACCTGGTGATTTATAATGAGCCCTAAATATTTAACAGAATCCTCCAGAGGTGAATTTTCTGCACTATCTTTTCTTCAACAAGTGAAGTTTTGTCACCTTTGAAACCTTTGAAGACATTGCAACAAAGAAATCTGTTTTAATTTCCCATATCAAAACTTTTTGAAATATATTCTGGATATACACACATACACACACATAAATAATTCATAATTAAGAATGGCTGGCAGAAAACATGCATTACTCTGCGACCGCATGACATGAATGAATGAACAAAGTGCACATAGCAAAGATGATTAAATGTTTGGTGAATTTTCTTCTAAGCTTTAATCTGGTAATCAACGCCACTGGTGTATGAGACCTCATAACTGATTGCTTCATAAACATGCATGTGGACGCTCAGCACATCATGGAATCAGGATAAGACTGATTAAATAATTTACTACTTACATTTTGAAGGATCATAATTCAATTCCAATAATATATTTAAGCATGTGACAGATCTGTGCAATCATTAGTTGTCCATGAATAAACCAGCATCGGCTTAACCCATACATTATGAGTCATTCAGTAAAGATAAAATAATTACAAAAAATAGACTGAATATGAGTTTCAATATTTTCTTCTACTATTTCAATATTTGGCTGATTCTAACTCATGCGTCATTCTATGCATGTCCACCATTACTGAAATTAATTTGATTCTATAAATCACCAAATGTTTTCCTTTTTCCTATGAGACACTTGCTATTACACAAATTATTGAGAAAAGATCTGCTTACTGTACACTTATCCTAATATCTGAGAAGTAGTGAATCTGGTTACTGTTAAAGGAACATTGACAGTTACAATAAAATTTTCAGAAAATTTCTCTTAAAAATTGTATATGCTTGCAATGAAAGAAGCTCAACTGAACTTGAACTGTGGTTATTCAACAAGGTGGAGGAATCCACCATAGGAGGAGGGTTAAGGTAGGGTTGGGGGAAATCCCAGTACCTATAAAACTGTATCACATAATACAATGTTATTATTATTAATAATAATAATTTGCCTTAATAATAATAATCTCTAAATTTCTCTAAAAATTTGCCTTAATAATCTCACAACTGATACTTGTCTATCATTAGCCTGAAGGGTCCAGGGATAGGCAGAAAGCCCCTGGGTGGCATCAAACCTTCCCACTGAGAATAGCTGCCCCAGACCCATTAAAATGAAGCTGACCAATTATAGGACAACACATACTTTTGCCCCAAGCCACTTCATCACCACTAATTACACAATATACGAATGGTTTCAGTCAAGACTTCAGTAGCCTGCTACTTTGCAGACAGATGAACCTTGCCCAAGAGCAGATCTCAATAAACCTGATTTTATCATCATTTGGTCTCAGTAGTCCTGCTGTTTTGGTGCAGGTTTTTTTTTTTTTTTTCTAACATCTATATAATCTGTCATATATGCAAGCCTGAAAGTAACATTTATTACTTATTTTAACTCCAAAGTTAATTTTGTACTTATCTAGCAGTGGCCTGATGGAAGAATCACTGAATCTAATACATACTGCCTATCTGGAAGAAATGAGATACAGAAAAGTTTGGCTTGGACACCTATCATTTCATTGTGATGTAAATGGGGATTTGGTTCTTTTTGGAACAAAGTAAACAATTGAGCCCAGCAGTGTGGCCTAGAGGCTAAAGTCCTCACCTTGAATGGGCCAGGATCCCATATGGGCTCCAGTTCTAATCCTAGCAGCTCCGCTTCCCATCCAGCTCCCTGCTTGTGGCCTGGGAAAGCAGTGTAGGACGGCCCAAATCCTTGGGACCCTGCACTCATGCGAGATACCCAGAAGAAGTTCCTGGATCCTGACTTTGGATCAGCATAGCATCGGCCATTTTGCTCACTTGGGGAGTAAAACTTCTGATGGAAGATTTTCCTCTCTGTCTCTCCCTCTCTCTGTATATCTGAGTTTTTAATAAATAAATAAATCTTTAAAAAAAGTAAACACTTGCAAAATCTGAGTGTGAATCTAAGTTTTCACTGCAAGAAGTTGAATCCTCAGGCTAATCGCACTGTAGGTGAGGCCCCAGGGAACTCTCAAGAAACAGAAAATTATGGAGAAGGTTCCACCTCTTTATTCTTTCATATTAAACTCAAAAAACTTAAGTTATCATAGATTATGGTGAAGAACACTATACAAGCAGGTGGGCTAGGAACCTAAAGATCAAGGATGAAATCCCTGGGCTTGAACTAGATGTGTGCATACAACAGCAAGTGCAATAGCAGCAAGAAACATTCTGCACAAACCTGATGACTAGTTTGCGCAGAAAATGTATTTTAAAATGATTCTTTCAAAATGAACACAAATATGTATACCAGTGTACAGAAAGAGAGAGAGGGAGAGCAGAGACACAGAGAATCTTTCATTTCATTTAATAGTTCATTGTTCCAAATGTCAGCAAAGTTGTGGCTGCACCTGGCCATAATTAGAGCTGAGGAAATCCATTTGTGTCTCCCATGTGTACATGAGCTCCAAATACTTCAGCCCACAATAGTGCTTTGCACATGCATTAGCAGCAGGACATTCAGAAACATGAAGTAACCAGAATTTGAACTCACATTCACATTGGATGACACTCTCCAAAGTGCCAGCTAAATCGCAATGATTACCCCCTTCAGACCAGAGAAGGTCTCCCTGAGAAGCCGCTGAACTTATCTGCACAATAAGATGCTGGACTCTAATGCTAGGTATATGCTTGCAATGAAGGAATCTCAACTGAACTTGAACTGTGGTTATGCAGCAAGGGGGAGGAATCTACCATGGGGGTAGGGTTGTTGGAGGGGTGGGGGGAATCCCAGCGCCTATAAAGCTGTGTCACATAATACAATGTTATTAACAATAAAAAAAATGATTACCCCAAAAATGATACTATTAACCACCATTTTCCATGTTGATTACAGTATCAATTATTAAAGTGTTGTACCAAGTGATAGCTCATAGCACTATTTTTTAAGTTAGTACAAAATTATATTCTTTGTTTACTAAAGTGTATGAATATATATGATAACATGCATTATTTTTCATAATATCTTAATGACAAATTATCTTTAACAAAAATTGAACATATTTCTTGAGTAGCATTTTGAGATATATGACAGGATATGGAATTGAATCATTTAACTGAATCAAGCAAATAAACATCTTTTCTACCATGATTAGGTCAATCCAAGGATATTTTCAATAAAATAAATCCCAGAGCAATAACTAAAGCAATTGAATTAATTAAATTGAATTAACTAAAATAATTGAATTACAGCAATGTTCCATCAATGTTTTGGATACAGATTTTAATTCAGATGCAGATCATCTCACAAATTTAATTCAGATAATATCACAAATTTAATCTCTACTGCCAGTGAGAAAGTATTGGATAAGAAAAACGTCAATGCAGAGATAGGAGAATAAAACTATGGAAGGACAATGGAAATTCAGAAAACTGATTGCTCCCTAAAAGTGCATTTAAAAACTATTAGAATCAAGTAGAAACTAGCAAAGCATAAAAAAAAAATTTATCAGCTAATCACAAGCCTACTTGTGTATCACCCCAATAAGGAGGCAATAATCCTACTACATACTATACAATGGTGAATTTAGAAAAATGAGTAATATGCTCAGTGCTGCTTGCTATTAAATCAGGCCCACTGTGTCCAGGGCACCTGAATTTCACCCTCCTTAATCCATGATTGCAAAGCTTTAAAATGAAAAATGTAAGACATTATGTTCCATGGTATTTGGAAACATCAGAAGAGACTTTCTGTTAGTCACGTTTCTCAAGTCGTTACATCTGTGCATCCCTAAGCGGATAATCCTTTCAGTTCACTCCATTTCATTCAAAACAATATCATGTGTGCTTCCTAATTTCCCTCCATTTTAAATATTCTTAAGCTCTAGTATACCATTGTCACTAAAATTAGAAAATTCTAGTGGGAAGGTCGTGATATCTTTGTAACTAAACTGAAATTGAAAAGATGCTTTTAATACACAAGTTTTAAATCAAATTCAACTTAAAACTTCTGAAGGAAGACAGGGATATTGATGTCAGTGATCATTTTTGTCATGAATACAGCTTCTATTTTGTATTTTAAATTATTTCTCTCACTTTTGTAAAAACACAATATTCTCCTTATTACAAGATTGCTATTTTTGAAAGCTGAACACTAAAATTGAAATTATTTGAAGAAAGTATTAGAGGGGCTAATGTAATGACTTAACTGGCTAATCCACATGCACACACCAACATCTCATATTAATGCCTGTTTGCGTCCCATATGCCCCACTTCCCTCATAGCTCCATGCTTATGGCCTGGGAAAGCAGCAGAGGATGGCCTAAAACTTTGGAACTCTGTACCCAGAGGGAAAACCAGAAGAATCTCCTGGCTCCTGCCTTTGGGTTAACTCATCTCCAGCAATTTCAAACATTTGGGGACTGAATAGCTCTCTTTCAGGGGCTTCTTCTTTTTATAAATTTGCCTTTGCAATAATAAGAAATAAATATTTAAAAACAAGAAGTACTTGATCTTATGCTGCTTATTTTGATGTAATTTATATAAAAGCTAATAATTTATTTCATGTTAATAGGAGACAGTATTTGTGGATATTTTATGGCAGAAAAATATGTGATCAACATACACTATAACAGAAATTCTTATGGCTGCTTGCTAAAAACAGTATCAATAATTGCTAAGAACAGTGACACGGTTTATGTATCCATGAAGTGAAAAAGTAGTGAAATGTTCTAAAATGTATTAAAATATTTGTAAACTGCAGAACAAAATAAATATCACCAAAGCGCAACTAAATCAGTTCAGGTTTGGTCCTTTTAATAAGGTAAAATTTAATTAAAATAAAGAAGTTAAATTGAAGCTATATTAGAAGGATGTAAATTTAATGCAATTGAATTTTAACAAAAACATATTTTTTCAAACGAATCAATTAACTAGTTACATAATATTTTAATTGGTTATTTTATCCACATAAGACTGATATGAACAACGGAGAATTTTACAACATTTTCTAATATTCTTTTTTTTTAAAGGTTTATTCATTTTTATTTGAAAGTCAGATATACATAGAGGAGGAGAGACAGAGAGGAAGATCTTCCATCTGATGATAGATTTATATCTACTTGTTCATTCGCAAAAGATATGAATGGCTGGAAATAGATAGAAAAAAGCTATGATCCAGGATCAGTTCAGATGTTTTGCATGGGCCAAGGACCAAACTAACTAATCCCTAGGCTTACACCTTTAAGAAGTTATATTTTAAAAAGTAATTGGGATCTTGTACAACACTGTAACTCAGACACTCTTCTATGATATTCCAGTATTCCAACAATGTTCTTATCATGGGTCCAAAAATCTTATAAACCACCCCAAAGAATCCATTCTTCAGCAGCTTTTAAATACACAAGGAAACCTTCACAGTTTTGCCATTACAAAGAATCTTTGCAAGCATGAACTTTACTGCAGAAAAATTCTACATTTAGCACTGTATCCCCAAATGCAGCTACCTTTAAGATAATATTACACATTGCTAATTAAATTGCAAGGCCTGGAATGGAGTGAAAGCTTGAGAATGAATAATAGGAAAATAAATGTTCGGCATTGATTTATATACATTTTCCTTACTGCTCCATTCCAAACACCTGTAGGAATCTTGTACATAATAGGAAATGATGAATTTGTCCCAAATCATTCATTGAAAATACCATGGTGATCATTGATGCAAGCAACTACTATGCTATATTGCATGCTACTCTCCACCAAAGAAGTATGTCTGTATTCAAGCTTTGGTCTAAGCAATTTGCATAGACCTTTTTGTTGTTTAGTTTACAGAACATCACCAAGTGATACCCATAAGTCGGTCCACTTTAGTGCTGAAAATTGGTAGGCAAATTTGCACAGGAAGAATTTGCAGAGGAATCCATGAGTGTGCATCACCTTGGTATGTAATAGTTCGCTCTTCTGAGAAGTAACACATTCTAGGAGATGGCAATTGTTTCCAATGAGATCCTCCCTAATGAACTAATCTCACAACTCTAGGATCTAATCTCAACGATTTCACCAAGGTACCAGCTCCCCCTAGCACCAAGCATCCATCACAGGAACTATCAGGGATATTCTCAAATGGTATTCAAATTATACGGCCACATGATTGTTTAATTTCACCTCTGAGCATGCATTTTAATGTACTGAAACATTACTTTATGCTTCTTGGAGCATTATTTACAATATCCAAAAGATGAATTTAAGTGTTTATCAACAGTTGATGGATAAGAATATACTGTATAGCAACATAAATTAAAAATGTATAGGTTTATGCAGGTATACAAAATTTGATCTCAGTAAAATTGTAGGAATGCTTCTTCAAAAAATATAAATACACAAGTGAAAATTTGTGAACACAATGAATACTAACTTAGAAAAAATAATTAACAACCAGTATCTTAAGCTTCTGACATTTGTCGAAATAGAAGAAAGCACAGTTAAAGTAAATCTTGAGTGATTTTTAAACTCATATATGAAATATTTTACCTGACTGCATTATAGCACGATTTGCAACACTACAGTGGCCACAAATTGCAACTACAAAAGATGTGTTCCCTGAGGTGTGAGCACTCACGTAGTGCTCCTTTATTTTCATTTTCTTTTCAAAGTATACAAAAAGGGATCAAATTTTCTTTGTTTCATGTTACTCTCTCTTATGTTTTCTTTTCCTGTCTTCTTATTTTTCTTTTCATTCTTAAAATGACATAGGTTCACTTTAGTTAATAATCACAAAATTTAAAAATCCACTGAATAAAGAAATGAAAAGGAGGGAGATGTCGTAGATTCAAACAGTTTCAGTTCTGTTAGTTCACACAAGAATCAGGTTTGGGATCATCTCAGATGAAGTTTCTTTGGAGATCCCTCCAACTGAACTGCTGATCCCAGAACCCCAACCATGAAGAGACTATGTCAGCAGTGGATTCTGAAGAGATTTCATCGTGATTGGAACAGTGATATTGGCAGCAATTCAGACCTGTTGAACTATCAAAACTGCTTGAACAGGACCCTCGGAGCATGTCTCACATTGGGCAACTGGAATAGGTGGGAGGCTGGTTGAGCCATCTTTCTTAGTTTCTCCCCTGACACCAGATACAGGCAAAAAATTGATATCAGTGTGGAAACAATGGTGTTACCCACTTTCCTGTAGCCATTCACCCCAATCAACTAAGATCATTTTTTAAAAAAAGTAAATAAATTGATACAAATAATCTTTAAATAGCAGGAGATGGAAAAAATAACGATTGAGCCTGGCGCGGTGGCGCGGTGGTTAAGGTCCTCAACTTGCACGCCCGGGATCCCATATGGGAGCCGGTTCTAATCCCGGCAACCCCGCTTCCCTTCCAGCTCCCTGCCTGTGGCCCGGGAATGCAGTCGAGGACAGCCCAAAGCTTTGGGACCCTGCACCCACGTGGGAGACCCGGAGGAGGCTCCTGGCTTCAGATAGGCATAGCATCGGCCATTGTGCTCACTTGGGGAGTGAATCATCAGATGGAAGATCTTCCTCTCTGTCTCTCCTCTCTGTATATCCGCCTTTCCAATAAAACATAATAATAAAAATACATCTTTAAAAATATTTAAAAAGAAAAAATATTTATTCATTTTTATTGAAAAGTCAAATATACAGAGAGAAGAAGGGACAGAGAGGAGGCAGAATTTGCTTGCGTTCATTCATCCCAAAGTGACCGCAATGGACAGAGCTGAGCCAACTGAAGCCATGAGTCAGGAGCATTTTCTAAGTTGCTTAGATGGGTGCAGGATCAGGAGGCTTTGGGCCGTCCTCCATTGCTTTCCCAGGCCACAAGCAGGGAGCTAGAAGGCAAGCAGTGCTACTGGAACATGCTAGGCTAGTGTGCTGGGCCCAAGCCTCCTGTTCTGACAGACCATGGAGACAGCAGTGATGCACCAAGTAACTGTTCCTGCCACTCAAGTGAAAAAGTTGCATTGAGTTCTAGGCTCCTGGCTATGACCTGTCTCGCCTATTGCAGGTATATGTGGAACAAGCTAGTGTTGGAATCAGCTCTGTCTCTCTCTGTCTCTGTCTCTTTCTGTCTGTCTTCAAATAAACAAAATGCAGTTTGCAGATATTTAGTGTAATGGTGCTGGCTCTATTGCATACTGAATTAAGCTACCCCCTGCAATGTGACTTCCCATATAAGCACTGATTGAAACCAACTTCTCCCACTTCCAACCCAGATCCCTGCTAAGGCACCCAGGAAAGAAGTAGAAGATTGCCCAGCTTCTTTGGTCCCTACATGGAGGAGTCCTGGATGGAGTTCCAGGCTCCTAGCTTCAGTCTAATTCAGCCAGCGCAGCCCTTTGGGAAGTGAACCAGCACATGCATGATCTCTATTTCTCTGCCTCTTTCTGTACCTCTTCTTTTCAAATAAACAAAATAAATCCTTAAGCATTTCCCTTTTCATGAGAAACTCTTCCCTTGTGCTCCCAGTATCTGCAATGAGGCCATCACTAGAGCCAGTACCATGCTGCTGGACCTTTCACGTTCACATCTGTGAGATGAATAAATCTTCTTCCGTTTATACATTCCCCAGTCTTCAAAAACAGAATCCAGATGCCCTCCATCCTTGGCCAACAAAATGGCCCACTGCAGATTGAGACTGTTTTTCAGTTCCTCTCCCTAGAATGGTGAAGGCATTTTGATCAAAGCCACAGCCAAGTCACCATGCAACACAAACACCATGCAAACACAAAGAATTAATACTTTCTGGTCTATACATTCTGGAGGTTTGCATTTCTTTGTTTCCACAGCATAACCTGGCAACAATCCAAAGCAGACTGATACAGGTTGTTGGGGTCACACAGAGCAGATGTTAGATTTTTGAATCTTGAAGACTGATTTTCTTACTAGCTTATTCAGTCACAGGTACCTGCCAGATTATCAAAAATAAGCTACATTTTGAAGAAAACTCTTTCAGCTTTCAAAACCCCAGTTCCGGTTGCTATATAATAACTATTGACTTTCAGCATCCACTCTTCGCATTACTGCATCAACTCACACTTTTGTGATGAAAGCTGGTATATCATCAAAGGATTTGGGGGGGGATCATTTCTACTTCTTCCTCTGACCTCAGAACTCTCACTACTTCTTTGACATTATTGTCTACAGCAAAGACAAAGCACCTGGACTGGGAGGTCCAATGCCTCTCCAAACAAATAGCTTCATTCCCTGTCTGAGTCTGATCTCATCTCCACTGCTTTCTTACATGGGCAGCTTAATTTGGGTAGTTGGTTTTGGTCAATGAAGGAGATATAAGTTTTTGTTTGTTTGTTTGTTTTTCGTTTGCATGGAGGGGCGTTGCTTTCCATGAGGAGACTCAGCCCTGGTACTCAGAGTGAGAGACTTTATTACTGAGACTCACTCCTAACTCCAAACGAATCCAAGGCAGTTGAGAGAAGTCATTTGTACCTAGTCCATGTGCACATATCCCAATCTGATGAGTTCAGAAATCTACCATCCTTGGAAACAGGAGATCAGCATCATGAGCCTGCAGGATAGGCAGGAAGCCAGAAGCACACCTGAGACTGGCTGCCAGGAGTCAACAGCTAGGGACTTCCAGGAGCCTAAAAGGTGGACAACAATCTGGCTTTCCACAGCATCAGAAAAGTAGGTCAGCCCTGGATGGGAAACCTCATAATACAGAGACCTTAATATCATGGCCTTGGAGCTGCTCCTTCACAGCCAGATTCCTAGGAGCAGCACACAAGGACAGGGCTGGAAAAGAACCCAGAGGAAGGTAGGTGAGAGGAGGTGGGCACCCCATGCCAGGGGCAGGGCTGGACATTGGGAACTCCTGCCTGGAGTGCTAAGGAACAAAGGCAGGGCCACATGCTGCACGACAGGTTGTCCCGGGACCAGCGTGATAGGGAGGTTAGAGAAGAGGCTCCTCTCACTGTAGCTTTCAGGGATTCCCATGGTGTTCTCCTGGGAGTACAGACATACATGCTGGGAGGAATCCTTTCCAGCTTTCCTGGTGCTTGCCACTATGCCACCATAGGTGCGAAGACAACACACATATGGGCTCCAGCCATGAAGGACCCTCCCGCAGCTACCAACTAGTGATGGGAGCCAGGGACCCAGCAGATACTTCTGCATAAGAGAACTCACTTCCTTTTATGACGGTGAAGTGCCTGTTGACAATTTTACTCACTGGTACCACTACAATGTTCACTTCCTTTCAGGCCTAAGTGAAAAGGAGACAGAACCAAATACTCTGTAATTATTTCCTGCCTTTCCAATTTCATTCCAACAGTCCTAGGCCTCTGATCCTGACATGATCACAATGAACAAAAAATGTGAAAATGTTGATGGGGAGTTTGTTCTTTGTCTCTTCCTTACACCAAAAAACCCACAGCAAAGCCTTGAGAAAGAGGCCTTCCATTGCATTACACATGGACGACACAGGAGCTTCATGCTGATTCTAAAAAGAAACCTGGAGAATTGCAGTCCTGTTTCTGATGGCCATCTAACGGAGCTCCCTTGTTGATTTTTCTGGGGAAGCTGTTATTCAAGAGTCCATATGGGGATATCCATTCAGGACCCTTTCCTGAGGTTTTACGTGTGAGCCACTGCACTGGAGGAGTCCAAGTCTGCATTTCCTTGTTTCCTGCATGTGGATCACTGGGCTGTGCAAAAGAGGGCTGACTTAATTGGCCTGATGGAAGAACTTTGTGAAGGACCCATTATTGCACTTCTGCCATAGGCTCTTCAGCACCTGGGTCTGCTTGAGTGGCAGTGGTGTATTTCCAAGATAACTCCTTAGATTTCTCATGTAATATCCATGGTGAGAGTTAATAAGACCCCATTTCAACAAATGGCTGGAATATGTGTTCTTCAAGCAATTGCCCATGTTAGGTTGCTTTATTATTTGTTTTTATATTTAAAAAGACCCATTTCTTTGGGGGTGGGAGAGGGAGAGAAGAGACAGAGAATGAAATCCTCTATGCACTTAATCACTTCCCAAATGGGCTCACCAGCTGGGACAATGTCTGGCTGAAGCCCGGAACCAGAGACTCCATCTGGAGCTCCAACAAGGGTGAAGGAACTCAAGAACTGTTACCATTCTTTGATGCTTTCCCAAGTGCAATAGCAGGGTGTTGGGTCAGAATTGGAGGAGCCAGGACTCAAAACAGTGCTCCTTTGGGAACTCTGTGTCATGGGCAATGGCTTACCTTACACCACGACCCTGGCCCTGTTTTCCTCTTTCAGTTGAACATTCTCTATACCTCTACTTAGGCAATGGTCTAAAATCAGCATCCGTGATGGGTAGAAAACAGCCAAAATCAGTCAAAAGTGCACTTAGACTTCACAAACCTCACACACATGTGGAAAAACTCACTGGAAGGCCAGAGTCCACCAACTCTATAGCAATGCAGGCAGCCCTTGCTGCCTCATCCACCAGAGAAATATTGGAAGTTGAGGCTTCAGTGTGTGTGTGTGTGTGTCTGTGTGTGTGTGTGTGTGTGTACATGATTTTGCTTTCCTGTGGAAACTTCACAATGTGAATGTGGTGAGTACTAGAAATACCACAACTTGGGTACATAAAGCAGCCAGGATGTGTTTCCTACGATGCGGAGGTCAGTCTGTCTTTCACAGAATAGTCTCCAGAGATGACAAAGGCTGTCTTAAGAAACCTCACAACAGTATCAGAGTCCTCCAACAGGAGAATATTTCGTTGAGCACTCTCCTGAAATCTGCAAATCTGTTATCTTGGGTCAGTCTGCAAACCTTTTATGTTAAAACCCTGAAATGGAAAAACAGCAATATCATAAGACTCAATAATGAGGCTGTACTAGGAAGAGAATAAGATTATCCCATTGAAACAGCGAGATGTCAGATCTTGAAACAGAACACCATGAGAATTGTCCTGGGAAATCTAAGCACTACAGTGGAAACAAAATGTTACAGGTAACACAATTACACAGGTTGCTGAATGGCAGAAGTACATTCCCTAACCCTTGAAGGAAAGTACTTCCCTGTACCCAAATCCTCGCTATGTAATGAGGAAGGGAAGCCCCCAACACTCCCTCTGTCCAGCCCCCTCTTCCCACACTGTCCACAATTCCTCATAATGTAACCCAGCAGACCCTGGCTTTAGCACTTTCCGCATTGTCCTGGAAGCCACCAGCCCTTGTGCCATGCCAGCCTTACTGCTATCAATCCTGTTATCCCCATTCAACACCATGACAGTCCTTGGCCCATACTTGCCCACCCTTAACCTCCTTAGCACATTCTCACGAAACACTCATTCCATCTTTGCCTCCTCCCCAATTCAACACAACCTCTTCTGCCCTTACCTTCACTGACTCTCCCTCAGCCTACCATTACCTTCCATCTGGCACCCTGAACCCACACTCCGCCAACTCTCGCCCTGTGGTGGTTATCATGTCCTGCTTTACAGGACCCAGAGCCCACCCTAAGCCTACCTGTACCCTCCCGTGCCACTCCACACCCACTTCCGGCCCATACTTGCCCTCCCACACAACATCAACCCACACTTACCCTCCCTCCACCCATCCTCACTCCATCCTCTGCCCTATGTAACTTTAATCCCTCCCACAGGCATCATTTCTGTCTTTGGCCCAACCAAATTCCCTCCTGCACATCAACTGTGCCCTTGAATTCCCTCATCCACATCCAGTGTGCCCTTGCAAACCCTACCCCAGGCCTTCTCCCACCACGACACGACCTCTACCCAGGGCTCTCATGCTCTGCCTCTATCCTTCACATGCCCCTCCCTGTTACCAATACACAGGATGATGTCACAGAGATTCTGACCTTCACCTGTAGTATATGCAGATGACTGTCACTGCTCTCCCTGGGACTGGGGCAGGATAGGTGTGAGTCACACATGTGGGGTGTACACTCACCCTGCTGGGCACACCTACCATGGTGTTCACATTCCAGCCCAGCAGGTTAACAGTTCTTACCGACACTCAGGATGAACATGGTCTAGCTTTAAACTGACTCCACACAAGGTGAAAATACATCAGAAGCACTCCTAGAATTCATTAGAGACAACAACAGAGCAGACCCTAGAGGTCAGTGTCATGTGCTTTACCCTAAACACACAGGTCAGGCAGAAAATGGAGGCAAATTCTCGAGGACACACTGTGCAAGGCATGATTTTTCTGAGTTCATGAACCTTACCCTGAATCCTTCCTGGGACTTGAGATCCTGGCTAAGGACATCATACTACCAGAAAATTCCAAGGCTTTGTATAATCCTACATTTCTGCTTTCCATTTTCACACTCATTTGATTAGGCATGGAACACACTACATATATTAATGTTCTACATATATTTCCATCCCTGTCCATCCATCCATCTGATGACACTTTAGAAATGGTGCTCTGGTTCTGAGGTGTCTTTGCATGAGGATCTCATGTTGTGACCTATGCATTGTGCCAGATCAGTCTTCTGACTAGGGGCTGGCAAATTCCAAACACAGTGCCCCTTTAGCTCCACCATCATGTACCAATGGGGCATTCTACAGGAGTTTGATAGAGATGAACCACCACACACAGGAACAAGGAGGAAGCAGTGAACTGCCATAGCACATTGGTGGCACCCTGTTCTGCCTGCTGAAGACAGAGCAAAGAGAGGAAAGTGGGAATTATGGGCTCCTCGAGTTCTCAATATTCTCCCCGAAGGCCAGTACTGACTCATGGGCTCTACTGGCTGGGCAGTGAGTGGACACAGAGTCTATGGACATGGAAACGCCCTCTGGTCTGCTTGCTGGTCATTGTGCTTTCTGGAGTTTTGGTGTTGTTGGTGATAGGCTTCAGTGTTTCATTCTCTGACACACAGAAATCCAACTACTTAAGCCGATGCAGAAAGGTATTCCAACCCTTCAGCAACTGAAACAGAGACAAACCTGAGCCAACAGAGCCTCCTGCTGCAGGACCACAGGCGAGACCCCAGGTGTGGCATCACAGCACAATTCAGAGTCCAGCATCACAAATGTCAGTGACGACACAGCATCACCCTCTCATGCTGCAGAAGGTGTGAGTTTCCTGCTTACATTCACATAACATAAAATAGGTCTTCTCTGTTGGCACAAGATGTTAAAAGCCAGGAAATTAAATAAATTTAGAGAAAAAAATATCTTTTTCATTTCTTCTCCAACTTATTGCCTTTAAAATAGTCTTTTAAAGAAAAATACTTGAATGAAATATTAAGGCTGTTCAACTGAACATATATCTCAATTTTAACTATAGGTTTTTAAAATTTATTTATGCAGGATAAGTGAGAGGTTGGGTGGGGCTTCTCCCTTTCTCTCTCGCCTTACCGCAAACACAGAGGAAAAATTAGTATTAATAGATGAAGGTACAGAAGATGGAACAAGTTAATCAACCACCTCTGCTATAGGTTGGCAACAAAATATCAGGCAAATAATGACATTTTGATGGACAATGTCAATCAGTGGATTCTTCAACGACATCATTGTGTTTGGAGAGGCGAGATTGGCAGCGATTCATAACTGGTGAACTATCAAAATCACTTGAGCAAAGATCTCAGAGCATGCCCCACATGCTGGACTTGGGGTTGGTGGGAAACCGGGTGGGGCTTCTCCCTCAATATCCCCTTTTACCTCAGACATGAAGGAAACAATATGGAAATGATAATCTTACCCAATTTCCTGTAGCCCTTTGTTCGGGGCACTGACCATTTCCTGCCCTGTGATTGGCCCTTTGCCCTGATTGGTATGCCTTGGTTATCTTTAAGTTGATTGGTCCAGTTTGACCAAGCGGGGGCTTGGCGGGGGAGGGGCTAGAGCTTAAAGGGCATAACAGACACAACGGAGTGAACGGACACAACGTAAGATCAGAATAAAGCGCCTTGGAGACTCTCTCAAGTGTTGGGTGATTTCTTCCGCGGGACGGGAAGACCCCTGATAGCCCTTGAACCTTTTTACCCAAATTAACTAGGTAGAGGTTCTCAAAATAAAAAAAAAAAAAGAAAAGAAACATATTAGTAGTAATAATAATGTGAAAACTATAGTTTTACCCACTCCACTGAGGCCTTGATCCTTTGTGCCCTAATCAACCATGTAAACGTTACCAAAATAAAAGGATTACAAAGAAGATATCCACATTTGAATTTCTTGAAGATGCCTTCCTCCTCTCAAGTAAAAACAAATAATAAGTTACTGTACTCTTCTGTCTCTCACAAACAATTTTCAAATATGACTTTTAAAAGAAGGAGAAAAGCCCAGGTGTAGGTAAACACTAGATTGTGTTGTATCTAGGCAAGTGTTACAGTGCTGGGGAAAAGCAGACACAGGCACATGAGCATGCTGGGCCTGATTAATGCAAAATCTGTTTACTGTACCAGTAGGTCAGCATAGTTAGCTTTCCGATTCTTATATTTTTTCTCTAAAGATCTGGAGGATTTGGGAGCAAGTGCCTGTCCTGCCACCCTGGACACATGCTGCCCATGGCGACAACACCAGTGTTGCTCTTAGTACAAGGGAGATAAGATTGCATTGCTCTGGGCTTGGCTGCAGCATCCAATGGCATGAAAGGGGACTGGAATTGGGCATGGGCCTGGATGGGAAATCCCTGATCATGCCACAGCTCCTGCTGACACATGTAAGCTGGCACTGGGGGTGGGCCAGGCATGACTGTAGCACCCATTGGCAAACACGAGAGCAAGGTCAGGGGGCAGTCCTGCAAGGGAACCCTATGAGTCTCCACAACTAGGCTGAACACCTGCCAGCACAGGAATATGTCAGGCCTGGGCACAGTCCTGAGGTCATCAGAGACATGTAAACTAGGACACAATACCCACTGGCACATGTGAGAGCCAGAACTCAGGACCAATCCACTAGGGGCTCATAGAAGCCAGGCAAATGGGATCACGCCATTTGATACACAACCACAGGCAACTCCACATAAACATCTGCTCTG
This sequence comes from Ochotona curzoniae, assembly GCF_017591425.1. Classification (NCBI taxonomy): domain Eukaryota; kingdom Metazoa; phylum Chordata; class Mammalia; order Lagomorpha; family Ochotonidae; genus Ochotona; species Ochotona curzoniae. Next base: position 94,930 of record NW_024465397.1, read on the forward strand.
GTATGGAAATACATGTACGTTGGATTGCACCTGCTGCTGGCTCTATGAGAGGGTAGAAAACAAATGCAGAAGCTCAAAAAGGAAAAAAGACTCAGCCTCTCTGATTCAACAGAAAAAGATAAGGGCCAAAGGTAAAATATGAAAATAAGAAAGGCTGAATAATACCACAGGATGCATCTTCCAACAATCATCTCATTCTGTAGACCTACAAAAACAAAGACACTGGGCCTGGTGGGGTAGTATATAATAGGTAATATCTTGAACTTCAAACAGCCAGAAACTCAAAGAAGCACAAATTCATGCCTCTGCCACAACAATTCCCATCCAGCTCCCTGCTTCTCTATTGGGAACACGGTGGAGAATGGGAGCCTGCAGCCACATGGGACACTCCAAAGCAGCTCTAGGCTCCTGATTCAGATCAGCTCAACTCCAGCCATTGTGGCCCCTCAGGCAGTGACCCAGCAGACACAAGATCCTCTCTGTAGCTCTGTCTCTCTGTCAATTGACCCTTCAATGAAAAGAAACAAATCCTGGAGAAAGAGAGAATCAAATCAAAGATAAAGGAGACACAAGCTGACAGAGCTCATGGAAGAGTTCAAGGGAATACAGGTGAGGGGATGGACAAGGCTTCCAGACAGCAACTGTTTCCCCACAGGGTACATCCAAAGCATGGCAGGTGCCCCTCGCCAACAAATGTCATCTCAATTCCCCTGACCCTGTTCGCACCTCCCTTCCCAACCCACAACCCTACCTACACAGACACTGGGAGGGATGGGACTGAACCCCTGAATCACTGAGAGGCTTCTCACATCAGGGCAGGGAAGTGGCTTGCCTCATTGCCAGGGAACCTGCAATCAGGCCTGGGTTGCCGCCTTCTCCTGGTAGACACCCTCAGCATATGCATACTCACATGCTGTTCACCTGGCACCCTGCAGCCGCAGCTGTCTACTCCTGGTGTGTTTGTAGCCCTGGCCTCCATCAGAGCCCAAGACCAGGCCTCAGGCTCCTGAGTGCCTTGTCACCAGCATTGGTGCTGCTTGCGTAGGGCACCTGCTGGTAAGGACCTTCCAACCCGCCAGAGCCAACCTAGGACTTTGATGGCAAGCTCAGGATTCTGCTGTGTCTGGCAAGCCTGCCAGTCATGGACACCAAGAGTCCTCTGCCCTTGGATGTGTCCCAGCAGGAGACTCCAATGGCCAGCAGGTCCACCTACTCACTTTTCCTTCCGTGGCATGGGCTCCTGCTCTGCTCTCTTGCCCTTCGGCTCTCAGCTCAGCACCACACACTTGGACCATCCTCCGGAGCTTCCCAGGGGCAGTAACAGGCAGCTGGATGGAAAGTGGAACAGGGAGGACTGGAGCCTCAGCCCTCAGTGGATGGTGTACAGGAAACCAACTGTTCCACCACAGCACTAGCCCCAGTAAAACTTTGTGCATGCCTTTACATATCTCAGAGGATGTCTGTATCCCAAGTGGTCCTTCAGGTTGGCTGCCTCTCCTATTCATTGTATAGCCTTGTCACTGAGGCTGGAAATAATCAAATGAGAGACTCATTAGGCTGCCAATCTTGTTCTAAATCTTCACTTTTGCTCCTTCTCATTTTTTTAATCCTTGATTAAAAATCAGGAGCATCAAGAGGTGTTCTATCTGCTGGTTCACTCACCAGATGGCTACATGACAAGGGCTGAGGCACACTGAATGCAGGAGCTTTCTCTGTGTCTCCCACGTGGGTGCAGGAGCCCAAGACTTGAATCATGTTCTGCTTTACCAGGACTTGAGAGGGGACCTCGATCTTAAGCCGGGTACTAGAGAACCAATCATCACCCAATGGGAGCCAGGCACAAGGCCAGCTCAACTTTAATCCCTGATATTTTAACAAGGATATTATGTTTTATTTGATTCATATTTATTTCTTTATTCACCTCAGAATTATTGACATTTACTGGAAAGGCAGATTTACAGAGAGAAGGAGAGAAGTAGAGAGATCTTCCATCTGCAGGTTTGTTCCAAATTAGCCACAAAGCCATAACTGAGCTGATCCAAGCCAAGATCCAGAAGCTTCTTCCTTGTCTCACAAGTGGGTACAGGCTGCCAAGGACTTAGACCATCCTCTGCCATTTTCCCAGGCTTCAAGCAGGGAGTTAGAAGGGAAGTGGAATGGCCAGAACACAAACTGGCACCTATACTGGAACCCAGCATATCCAAGAGAATTAGTCGATGGAGCCATCATGCCATGCCCTTTACTTGTATTGAAAACAAAACAGAAAAAAAAAATGAGTGGTCAAATGTATTTTGCTTTGCAAGGCAAACACAGAAAGACACAGACCATCTTCTATCCACTGCAAGTGCCTCCTGGTTGAGTCTGACACACGTGGAATCCAGCAGCCCAAAAATTCATGCATGTTTGCCCTTGTTGTCGCATGGACCCCGATCCTTGAGTCATCACCCCCTCTTCTGGCACAGTGTACACGAGCAGAAAGGGGGCCTCAGGAGGGCAGCCAGGAGTGGAAGCCCAAGCCCAAAGAGGGGGTTTGGGTTCAGGGTGTCCCAAGCTGCAAGTCAACTGCTGACCCACAGGTCTGCCCCTCTGTGGCTGGCCTTGGAACTGGCCCTAGTGCTGTCTTGGGAGTTCAAAGAGGGAGAGAAGCCTCGGTGCAGTGTTTCAGTAGCCTAATCTTACAACAGCATGCACTGGTCATCCGTAAAGGAACCACCTTGTGCTCTAGTTGCTCCACTTGTGATCCAGTTGCTTGTTGATTTTTGGGGAAGACAATGGAGGATGGCCTGAGCCCTTAGGACCCTGCATCCATGGGGGAGACCTGGAAGAACTTCCTGACTTCAATGGTGTCAACTCTGGCCACTGTGACCCTCTGGGGGTGGGGGAGATGATGGGAGGAGAATCAGCAGCAGATGGAAGATCTCTTTCTTGCTCCATATCTCTCTCTTACTCTAACTTTGCCTTTCATTTCTGCAAGAGACATCTTGTAGAAAAAGACCTCCATCTACTCTGGAGCAGGCCCTGAGCCTGGTGCTTGAGACACCTGCATCCCTCCATCAGCACTCCTGGCAGAAGGCTCCCAGCTCTGGCTCCTGAGGCCAGCCGGCTTCCCAACCACAGAGCCTGGGAGGCTCAGAGAATTGGCTTTCTGCCACTCTAGGGCAAGACCTCGATTGTGTTTCTGGCTAATGTAGTTGTCCCAGCCCAGCCCCAGCCGTTACAGCTCCATCTGAAAGGAACCAGCACATGGGAGCTCCCTTGATCTTCCATCCATCCTTTTTGGTAAGGCCACTGCTACAATTTCTGGGTCTCCTGAAATTGCCTGTTTTCCCACCAGGAACAACCTTCAAGAAACATTTCGAAAATTCAATTCAATTCCCACGTGTTCCAAATGACCTGATTCCTGCTATTCCTCAGGATCTACGAGCCACCCTGTATTGTGACACACACTAGACCAAGAAACTAGACAACTAAAAGTCCATCCTTTTGCAGAAGGCCTTCCTCACTGGTTAGAACCGCACTGGGGATGACCCCAAAGAAGCGGGGTATGCTTTCTGCAAACCATGCCCTGGGATTCCCAGGCCAAAGATGAAAGAGGTGGGAGCCCAGCGACATAGCCTGGTGTCTCATTCTTCACCTTACATGCACCCTGCTGCCTCTCCAGGATCCTGGGATCCAATAAAGCCTGAGCTGTGGTTCGAGTCCTGGCTGCTCCACATCCCATCCAGCTCCCTACTGGTGGCCTGGGAAAACAGTCCAACAATGGCCCAGGCTTCTTGGGACCCTGCACCCACATGCGACACTCAGAAGAATCCCCTGGCTCCTGACTTCAGAATGACTCAACTCTGGACTCCTGGGTCCTGGACCAGCAGACAAAATACCCTCTCTGAATCTCCTTCTTCCTGTCAATCTGCCCATCCAAAGAATAAGGAAATTCTTCATAAGGAAAGAACAACAAGAGGAAAAAGAAAGAAAGAATAACAAGATGAAGCAGGCATGATCTTGCAGAGCTAATGGAAGAGCTTGAGGGAATCCATGCCATGGGTGAAGTGAGAGAAGAAAGCTTTGGGCAAAAGTTCCTGCTGGCCTCTGTATCTCCCCAGTGCCCATCCAAAACCGTGCACCTGTAACTGCCTGTTGGAGTTCACTGCCCAAAGGCACCTGATCCAGCAGGGACACAACTTGTTGCCCCCTAAGGTAGAAATGCAGTCACACTATCCTCAATCCCACCACACGCCACACCCCCACACCCCTGACTCACACACATATCAAGGAGGAGACCTACCCATGGGCCAGAAAGCAGCTCCACACAGCAGGGCTGGGAAGTGGCTTGCCTGGTTGCCCAGCAACTGGGGCGTGGCGCGCCTCCTTCTACTGGGAGACACCCTCAGTGACGTGGCACATGTGCACTCACAGGCACTCAGGGCTGTCCACAGCCCCAGCTGCCTCCTCCTGTGGGCCTTGGAGCCCTGGTGCTGGTCAGAGCCACAGGCAGGGCTAGCCAGGGAATCCAGAACCAGGGCCACCAGCTCTGCCCTGCCTTGTAACCCTCGCGCTGCTTGTGTGGACACTACCAGGTAAGGCCCTTTGTGTGCCAAGGACAGCCTCTCAGAATCCTTAGCTCTCTTTAGCCAGAGTTTAAATAGCAGAGCTGAAGGAGTTGCCCATGATCACACTGCCGATGCGTGACCAAGAACAATCAACACCTAAAACTGTCTGAGTCTTGGTAAAAGGCTCTTTCTCCGTTGTTGGGTAATGAAGTTATCGTCTTTTTAGCACGCCTGTTTATTAGCAGAGATGGATACTAAGTAACCAATATAAACCTGACAATACTGGCAATAATAGTATTATGTCACATGAATCAAATCAGTACAGAAGATTTTTCTTTAATTTTTTGTATGGAGGGACGAGGTCAGTCAGCAAAGATCTCACAAAGGTATGAAAATTTATAGAGTATTGGGGGATGAATAAGAATTTGGCAGCAGAACACAGGAGGAAGTAATTCATAGAAAAGAAATTTGAGAAAACATGAACTTATGGAATTTATAGATTCCATAGTCATTTAAGATGGATGAATTGATCAAGTTGAAAGAGAGAAATAACAGTAGATAAGACTGAAAAACTGGGTGGGCCTAAATTACGGACGATCTTGAAGTTGTGCTATACAACATGAACTTTCCCCTCGAAACTGGTGCTTCCCCAAACTTACGCACTGATACTTCAGTATCCAATCTTTTGTAACTCTTGTTTATCATTTATTTAATCATTTTATTCAGAAAAGTTTGACTTTGAAAATATTTCACCTGTCATAGTTAAAAATACATAAGAAACTGAGGGTTTCTTGTTTTGTTTCACTTTTTTTTCTTTTTTTTTTCTAATACATATTAAAATATACAGAAAATTCTTAAAAGTAAAAAAAGTTTTTTTTTTTTTTTTTCCTGTGCCATCTAGGACAAACCTCTGAGTCACTGGGGATACATGCCACATTTGGGGGGGGGAGGTGGGACAATCTTGATTTCACAAACACAAATTAGCAAGTCCTGAGTTAATAGCAAGAAAGTGGCAGGCCATGTCACTGTGGTGGCTGTGTTAAGCAAGTTAGGATAAGGTCAATGGTTGAGGCACCACTGGATCTAGTGAGTCTTACCAAAACTCTAGAGTTGGTCATTGGCAATAGGAACGAAAGAACCACCAACAAATTAATATTAGCTGAAAGCATGGGTGGTTGGTGAGCAGAAGTTTGAAGTGTTGGATGAAGGCAAAAGAAGAGAAAGATAATATTCCCACTCCAGATTTCTAGTTTGGTTATTGGAAACACAGTGGTGTCACAAAGAGAAAAGGGAAGTTAAAAAAAATTAAAAGTACAAAGAAGGAAGCAAACAGAGTAGATAACATTAGATCTCTGAGCTGAGTAGTTTTTGTGGGACATTTAGGTAGAAATGGAGCTATTGGATGTGTGAGTTGGAGCAGTAGATGGATTGAGAAGTTAAGTACATGGTGATGGTCTCCTTGGTCCATGGCTTTCACTGCCAAAGGACAGTGTCTATGCTGAAGGAGATATGTGACTAACACAGCATTCTGATAAAAGGATGTTTACACTTCAGAGTGAAAAGGTACTTTACCTTGGTGCAGTCTTTCCTGAAGGAGAGACCTAACTCCTATACCACAGTCTTAACATTTTCCATGAGACACGAGCTGTGACTTCTTCCAGGTTTCTCTCTCATGGGCCAGCCTTTGAGCAGCTTGGGGGAAGCAGGCAGCTTATTGCCTTTCTCTAACTTATTGGAGTGCATATCCCATGAGGACTTCTGCAAACTCCTAGCAATGGCCAGTGAGCAGACAGGGAAGGGAAGGGAGAAATTCCAGGACAGGTGGTGAGGGGAGAGGTGAAGAGGGAGGTAGAGAATAAAGGAAGGGACAGGAATCAAGATGCCTATTTAATGCTTTGTGCTGCCAGAGGCTGCTCCCATTTGTGACCACTTCCAGTTGATCCAAAATTGGAGCTAGCGTTGGAGGTGTAAAGCAAACTCTCAGAAAACAGTAACTATCCTAAGCTGTAGCATCAGCAGTGATGCAAAGGCTATCTTCGGGTTCCTGGAGTGTACAGAGCATCTACATGTAACACCAGTGAGCTCTGAGCCTCCAGCTCCATGGTCGAGGGACAGTATGGTCTTTGGTGCTGATAGAGCCATTCACGACCCAATAAGCGGCCTTAGCAAAGGGAGTCACCACAGATTTCAAAGATACTTTGAAGATACTTTAGATCAGTCTACCACAGGAGTCCAACTCAACTT